>NW_009606414.1:36364-62434 GCF_000690535.1 Cariama cristata | reverse complement strand
GGGAAAGAGACCTGTGGTGGGGCAGGATCCAAACCTCCTGTCAGTCAGGGCATTTCCGAGCATCGTGTTTTCTGGGCCCCAGGAGGGAGCCAGAACATGAATTTGTCTTTCAGGAACCTGCTGCTGCCTAAGAGAGTCCCTGCAGAGAGACCCTGGGCCAGGGTCTGCATCAAGCTCTATCGTGCCGAGGGCCTGCCCAGCATGAGCGCGGGCATCATGGGTGGTTTCTCCAAGATCATAGGGGAGAAAAAAATCTTTATTGACCCATACGTGCAGGTCTCGTTCTGTGGGCAGCAGGTGAGTCTGCCGGGGGGTCTGCGTGGGGCCAGGCTGATCCTCCCTTGGCTGTGGAGCAGAACGAGCTGGGCTAATGCTGCCAGGAGCCTCCATGGGATACAGCAATCCTGCTGGAGACAGGCTGGGAGCAGGTCTTGCTGTCTTTGGCAGTGGTCTGAGCCGTGTGGCCATGGATGAGAAGGCTTTTACGGGACTTTTGTCTCTGCAGAGAGCTGTACGGGGGACAGCCCCAGCCCTGAGTGCAGCCCCTGACTGGGCTACTGGCTGTGCAGGCAGAGATTTCGTATCCCTAAACACAGGGAGAGGGTCAAATAAATCCTGAACCCGAAGTCCTCTGTGGCAAGCTGGACCCAGCCTGACACCCTTGGGAGAGTTTACTGAGCTAACGGCCCTTTTCTTGCACCCAAGGCCAGGGTTTCTGATCCTGTGATATCCACTAAGATGAGAATCAGTCCCTGGGCAGCCTCGGGGTGTTCCCGGGGGACCCTGTGACACCTCTGGGTCTGGTGGTGCTGCCCGCTTGTTTCCAGCGTTGCCCTTGGCTGTGTAGGGCACGGCCGGGGCCTTGGGACAGCCCCCCTTGATGAAGCACAGAGAGCAATTGCTGGGCGGGGGGCAGGAGCAGGGATAATGCCATCTCCAGAGCCTGCCTGGCACTGTCTGCAGGCGGGACAGGAGGACATACCATTCCCAGAGAGGCTCTGAGGCATCCCTTGCTCTGGCTGCGGGCTGGGACTGCACGGCTTTCATACCTTCTCCTTCCCAGGGAGAAACATCGGTGGAGACCAGCACCACTGAGCCTGTGTGGAACGAGCAGATCAGCTTCATTGAGATGTTCCCACCTCTGGCCAGGAAGATAAAAGTCCAGGTGCTGGATGATGCCAATGTTGGTGACGTGGCCATTGCTACACACTACATTGACCTGCAGCAGATCTCAGACCCTGGCAGGAATGGTGAGGGCTGGCAGAGCTGCCCCTGGGGCAGGGCATCTTGGGCACCCCGTGCCATGCACCCTCTGCTCTGCCATGGTGATCTCCTGGAGGTGGGAAGCAGGAGCGGCTGAATTGTGCTCACATCTCTGCCTCCTGGCCTGTCTTCCTGGGAGAAGATCCCTGCAGCAGCACCCTGTGGTGTAACTAGACTCTGTCCCTGTTGCTGCAGGCTTTAACCCCACGTTTGGCCCAGCCTGGGTGAACCTGTACGGTTCCCCCCAGAACTCGGCTCTGCGGGACATCCACAAGGACCTCAACGAGGGCATGGGCGAGGGGATCTTCTACCGTGGGCGCCTCCTCATGGCCATCACGGTGGAGATCTTCAGCAGCCCCAGCGTGGCAGAGAGGAAGATTGGGGACAAGACGAAAGGTGCCCTAAGCAAACTGAAGCTGAAGAAGAAAAGTAAGAAATCCAAGGAGAAAGCCAAAGAACTGAGCCAGCTGCAGGGAGAGGAGGAGGCTGGGGGCTCTCAGGAGGCCGAGCAGCCCGGGGAGGTCACTGTGGAGGTGGAAGAGCTTCATCCGCTCCCCGAGGTGAGTCTTGCTGTGCTGGCATGGCTGACCCACACTGATCTGTGGCATGGACAGGCCTCATGGGGAAGAGGCAGTGGGATCACTTGCTGGCATAATGGTGCTGGGGCAAATCCAGTCTGCCCGTTGCTGGGCCATCCAGGGCTCTGAGCCTCTGCAAGAGCCGAGGCCACACCTGCAGCCCCAAAACTGTCTCCCACGGTAAGGCTGGAGCATCCCCACATGCGCTGCCTTCCTGGTGCAAGGAGGACTCTCACGTGAGTGTTATTCCCAGGGCACGGCTGCCTTTGAGCATGTTACTTTTTCTCTCCCGGAGCCAGGGAGCTGTGAGCTGGTTCTGGGTTTCTACTTGGCCTGAGAAAGGCAGGCAAGATGCAGCAGTGTTGGTACGGTAGCCATCCCTTAGCCTACAAACCTGCTCGGTGGCTTCACGCAAGCATCAGCCAAAGCCATGGCTCTGCAACAACCCCCCAGCATTTCCAAGAAAACTTGTCCTGTGTATGGCAGCCCAGCGGTGGTGGCATCAGCAATGTCCCACGGATGTCCCTTGGGAGGGCTGGGAGGCACCGGCCATGCCCTGGTGCTCTCCCAGTTTCTGCTGATGCAGTGTTTTGGTACATGAGGCTCTCGGGCTGTTTTCTCTCTCCTTGCTTAGAATGCGTTGGGGAGGAAGGAGGAATTCTTCCTCTTTGCTGCCTTCTTTGAAGCCACTATGTTGGACTCCTCTCTCAGCAACAAGCCTGTCAGCTTTGAAGTCTCTATAGGTGGGTGTTCCCCAGGGCCCTGGGTCCAGAAACTACGGAAACAGTGCGAATCTCCCTCCAACAGCCCAAGGCAGCACTGCCGTCCTAAGGTGCCTGAGGCACAGCTTGTGCCTCTGAAACAGGAACTCGGGAAGGATGGGGGATGAGGCTGGGGAGCGTGCACAGTGCTTGAATTACCTTAGAAGTCTGGATGCTGTCGTATGGGCTTGGAGGTTTGCAGTATTTGTATGAACTGTCTGTTTGGGGAGAGTGGTTGAAGCTCTCCTGGGAAGTGGGGGTGAGAAGAGGTAGAAAGGGTTGGGAGCAAGAAAAGGAAGCAAAGGAGGGGAAGCTGGGTTACTGGGGTTGGCCATGTGGTGCTGAGGGTCTCTGACAGCCAATGATGGGGAAACAATGGTAGGAGAGCAGGTCCAAGCCTCCACCTGCTAAGCTGGATGAGTGGAGATGCTTGATACTGAGAAGTCTTCCTGAGTGACTGCTGCTGACCCCGGTGTAGGAGCGTAGAGGGCAGTTAGCAGGCACTTGGTGGAGGCGGTGGAACGCGGAGGCATACACAAGGGCTTCCTTGCAATTGCCCAACTCCCTCTCAGACCTCCTGGTTGTCCGTGTGATGCTCTGATGGTTGAATGCTACTGAACTGCTAGTTCCAAAAGCAGTGCATGCCTATGTGCTTCTCTCGGCAAGATGATTACACTCTGATTTTGCAAGCTATCAAACTTGTTTTACAGTGCTCTTGCTTGTCTGTTTACTGTTTAATGCTTAACTTCAAGGAAACTATGGCAAGGCTGAAGAGGCTGTGACCAAAGTACGGAGAAAGGTGGAAAAGGGAGAAGTGAAAGAAGAAAATCAGCCTTTGCTGGACCCTGGTTCGGATGGCGAGCTGGATGCTGAAGTCCTGGCCCCAGCTTCAGCAGCACTGAACAAGTCGGTGACAAAGAGCCAGAGACCAGAGCCCATGGAGTATGACAGGTGAGTCGTCTTCATCCTTCTTTCCCACCTGCCCTGGTCCTGTCCCAGCTTTCCAGGTTGGTTATTCTAAATGTTATTAGAGGACTGCTCAGAAATGTGAGGGCTGTGCAGATGTTTCTCCTCTTTACAACCCTGCAGCTTGCCGTGGCCTAGCTGGCTGCCATTGCCCGTTAGCCCTACAGACCCTACGGTGTCTGCTTGAGGTGTGCAGGTGGCCAAGGACAGGGTCTCGGGGAAACTGTGACCCATCAATAACAGCAGTCCCTTTTCTGGTTAACAAGCAGCATCCTAAGGGCTTGATTCCAGTGAGGAGGAAAGAGAGGAGTACTCCGGCACGTGCTGTCCCGTGTTGAGCAGGCGAGACATAACATACATAAGCTCTTCTGATGATATCTTTGCTCTGGGAATGCTGCTTGGTTTGTCGCACAGGCCTGGCAATGTCTTGGTGTTTGTGTTGTGAGCCCTGTGCCTGCTACTACTCAGTCCCATAGCAGCAAGAAATCTCGTCAGAATCCCACGCTCCCGTCAGCCTCGTTCATCCGGACATGTGCTGTTCTCTCTGCTAGAGACCCTGTGCGCTGGTTTGGGATGGCAAATGGCAGATCCAGCGGCTTGCATCCATGTCGGTGGTGCAAGGCCCAAACCAGCCGGTTCTCCACGAGGAGGACGGAGCCCAGATGCTGCTCCCTGTGCTGGGTGGGCAAGCGCTGCTTTGTGAAATGGCACATGCTTTCTGCAAACAGTAACCGTAACCTCCTGTGCCTGCTGCCCTCAGGTCGTACAGCTGCCTGCCCATGGCGCATGAGAAACCCTGCGTGTATGTGTGGAGCTACTGGGAGGATCACGCCTGGAGACTCTGCATTTCCAACTGGATTGTCAAGCTGGCAGAGCGCCTGGTAGCGTGTTCAGGGTGTCTGTCTGTGGCATCGTCCTTCCTGGTGTGCTTTCCTTGTAGCACAAGCAGTTGCGCTGTGAGATGTTTGCCTTAAACATCCTCAGCTCCATGTGAGTCTGTCTCTCTCGTGGGGCTCAGTCCCACCTGACCGTGCGGTGCCGCAGCCTGACGGTGTCTCCTGGAGGTGCAGGTAACGCGATGTCTGTGACAAAAAGCTCCTCTGCTGCCAGTCCTGAGCTGCGTGTGCACTGGGGAGATGCTGCTGCAAACAGACTCTCGGCCTTGGGCTGTCATCAGGGGGGTGCAGTCTCTTCCCAGGGCCTCATCTTTCCCCTTTCGGCTTAGAAATCTGAAAGCAGAGCTTGCCAATGTGTTTCAGCGGCTGCTCAAGGACTGAGACACAAAGTGTTGTAACAACCAGGGTGAAGGTTATCCCCAGGCTCCAGAGAGTCCTTGGCAGCACAGTGCTGACCCGCAGCACTCTCACCATCCCCAGCTCCGCAGAAGGGCACGAGCCATTTGTGGCAAGCGCATCCTTGCAATGTTTCACTCTAACCCCGCAGACAGGCACAAGCTCACTGAACGTTGTGCATTCCCCACAGGAGCAGGGGCTGGATGACGTGGAGAAGCTCATGAGAAGGCCAAAGGCTAAAGCAGAAGAGCGGCTCAGAGAGGTGCTGGAGGAGTTTGTAGCCGGATGCAGGTTAGCATGTCCCTGATTTCCTAACGTTTCTCGTTTTCAGGTTAGGAGGTTGTATCATGTTCTGCCGGGGCTGTGCACAGCCTGCTGTCTCATCCTCTTGTGGTGGATGAGTGGATCGAAACCAGGACGACCTGGGGAAAGGACCTTGTAGCTCTTCAAGCTTGGAGAGGAGACCCCAGTCCTGGGAAGCACAGGGGTCACAGCCTGCAGCCTCGATGTTCCTGGTCTCCTGGGTGTTTCCTAAATGTTAGGGCATTTTCTTCACTCTCTTCGGTCACACAGACAAGACACTAATGTTTCAATCACTGTGACTGCCTGGTGGGGTCTGATACACACTTAAGTCCCCAGCCTCGTGATGGTGACAGTAGAGAGGGAGCCTTAGGTGCTGAGCAATCCCCAGTGTACCTTCCAAATCAAAAAGCTTGCAGAAGAGAGGACATTGCCGAGAGGGAGTTTTCTGATGCATCCAGATTAGTACAAGGGGTGTGGAGCTTGTGGCCCTGCTGTGTGAGCTGTGCTCTGCCCGCTGGGTGCAGGGGATGCAGAGCCTGTGCTGCTTTTCTCATTGCAGGCAATATTCACTCAGCGCGGAGAGAAAAACAATGGCACATCCAAACAACCTTGACAGATGTCGGATGAAATACCTGATGCACAACATTGTAAGCCGTGGCCTTGGTGGTAGTGGTGGTGGAAGCCCGTGTGATCCCCGCTCTGGGGGCTTGCTTCTGGAGGACCAGCTAGAACTGATGCCGAGAAGGAAACTTGGGGCTAAGACTCATGGTATCAGTCATAGGCTTTTGCTGCAGCATCTACCACTTCTGCTCAGAGCAATACAGCTTTCAGCACAGGGAGCAGAGGCCGAGGCTGGCCATGACTGCCTCCAGTTTTATGCAGGTGCTGTGCCCTGATGCCATCCTTCCTCTCCTGTGGGGCACGTGTGGCTGAGCATATGCATGTTGCTGACCAGCAGGTTGCTGGAGACCTTTTGGTGCAGGCTATTCCTGCAGGCAGTTTTGGGGGAGTTCACTGAGACCCACTGCCCCTGGAAACTCAGCCCCTAGGCTGGGTACCTATCCAGTAGATCTACAACAGCCACCCATCTGCCTGTCCCCGGGGACGGCAACATCTAGGCACTCACAGTCCTGCAGACAAGGCCAGCTGGCTGAATGAGAGCACAGTTACATACCCTCCATCAAAGCCCAGCAGAGCACGGCTGTAGTCATAGTCCCCATCAGACTACAAGGCTTTGAAAGGCTGACCAAAATGCAATGACAGCAGCAGGAAATAAGATTTAGGCATGTCAGGGTCCCAGCTCCCTTCCCTGTGCCTCCCCTTGCATCATCACCTGAGCTACGGTGAAGGCACTCCACTAAGTCCAAGACTCTGAAAGAGAGAACAAGCCCAAGAGATGAGTTTTCTGGTCTTGTCAGTCCGTACTGAGTCTGCACCCTGAGTTCCTTCTGAATTTCATTATTGGTTTTCATTCGTCACAGAGTGTCTCCTCAGATCTGTGCACTTTCAACTAATGGGACGTGAAAGCCCAGCCCCCTCTTCCAGTTTCCTACATCTTTGTATTCCCATACTTCTGTGGCCCCAAGTTGCTCCTTGTGCAAAGCCTCCCCCAGGCGCTATCTGGAGCCTTAGACCACCAGCTTCTGAAATGTTTATTCCTTATACATCTTCCTGCCCCAAATGATGCAAAAGCTCATGGACTTCTGCTACCAGCTGGTATCAGCAGAGCTGATGGGTTACTGGAGTCACCAGTCTTGGCACCCGTCACTAAATGGCTCACAACAGGTTCATGGAGGTTTGCTCGGCAGCTGGGGAGTGAGCTGTGGTGGAGGTCAGGGTGCGATGGGGCAGGGTGGATGCTCTCATCACACGGGTGCTTCCCCACAAAGCCCCCGTGAGGGGTGCCAGCGCGGCGTGCCTGGGTCACGCATGACGGTCGTGCTCTCTGTTCAGATCCTGTATGCAAAGCAGGGGCTGCGTGTGAGGCGGCGGCTGACTCGAGCCAACGTCAAGGAGAAGGTTAAGGAGACAAGGAGGGTCCTGGCAAAGCTACGCTTCATGGCTAAAGAGGTACAGCTGCTCCCGGGGCACCTCATTTCTGAGCAGGAGAGGGTATGGGCAAGGAGAGGGCAGCGGGCTGGCTGCCGGGGCTCTTGCTAGCCTGAGCTGGGGCTTTTACTCTGCTGTCTTTCCTTGATAGGTAAAATCCCAGGTTCCAGCTGCTGGAAGTTACTGTATTTTGTGTAATGGCTTTTATGAGGGATGAGGCTTGGCAGCTTTGCAGGGGTCCAGGCAGTCCAGCGGTGGGTGGGAGGCAGAGCTGGGGACAACAGCCTGGCCTGGGCTGCCCGCACTCCCACCAGGGACTGACCCTGGGCCCTTCCTGAAAATTCAAACTGGCATTGAAATCAGGTCTCTCATCCATAGCAGAGACGCTCCATTTTCAGAGTTTTACTGGCTCCATTTTAAGGAACTCTGGAAAAATCAGCGCGTTCGTGTAGTGTAAGCCAGAGCACAACGTTTGCTGGAGTTAGGTGGACAGATGTTGTTGCAGTTTGGAGAAGTCTTTCACTAAGTGAAGTCAAATCATTTTCACACCTGTAGCTACGTGAGGGTAGACTTTAGCATGAACAAGAGGTCACCCCTCCCATCGCCAGGAGGAGAAGCCATGCCCAGGCTCCAGCCTCGCGGGCTGGCTGCAGCTGATCCCCAGAGAGAGAGGAACCTCCTCCCATTTTGCTCCCTGCGATCCAGTGGGAACGTTGCTGTCTCTGTGGAGTCAGCCCTGCACATACACTTGCCACTTTTAGTCCTTGCTTGGAGGCTAGCCGTCTTGGTTTGGATCAGTAATTGGATCAGTAATTTGGATCAGAATTGCTACAGCTACTTGTGTACTGAAAAATTGCAAGTACAAGTACCCAGTACAAGTGCAAACACTAATGACAGGGAAACTGAGATAGGGAAGAACACTTAAGTTAGAGGTTAAAAGAAATCATTGCTTCCGTCTGTGCATTTGCTGTATTGCGAGTCCTGCTCTCAACCTAAACCACAGCTTTACGCTGGGCACTCCTATTGGGGTTAAACCATGACAGTCCTTCTGGAGGTCCAAGGTGGGGCTTGAAGGGTTTTAGATAATAACAGATTGACCAGAGTGTAAAAGAAGGGATTTATATCTATTAACAGTTGCGGGTCAGGATATTCATTCATCTGTTCCCAATTATTAATTTATCTGATCTGCGCCATGCTCTTTTTTTTTGCTGTACGTGTTCAAGATTGGTGTTGGCTTTTGCAGTTTGCTCTGCTCTGTAGTGATTAGCAATGTTTTGCCTGGGAGATTTGTTATTAAAACATTGACGTTGAGCTTAACCTGGTATTTAGGCTCTGTACTGAAGCCATTACTGTACTTCGAGTACCATCTCATGGAGACAATGAACAGTTATACTTCTACCTCTGAGAGGTTTTTTTATGGAGGAAATACAGAATGGGACCTTCACTACCTTCTTCTGTGATGTTTTCTCCCTCGTTACAGTAACTTCTCAGTATTTTGAACATCCTTGGGTAGTTAAAATACTTCTATTGACATTTCTTAGGAATATTACTTTGGTTTTGTCTAAGGTTAACAAGCAATTTAGGAATATGACCCAGGGTCCACAAGAGTATGGTCATGGATGGCATGGCATGTGGGAGAATATAGGCAGGTATCTGGAGAACTTTTCACCTCCAGTGGTCTGGAACGTCACTGCGGAACAACTACAGGATCCTGATGAAGTGACAGAATGTTTGAAAAACAAAAATGGCCAGGGCTATTCCAAAGAGGCACAACTTGCCACACTGTGCTGGGCCCTGGCCAGCACCTGCCAAACACTGCTCGAGAGTGCGCAGCACCCTCAGGGAGAAGAGAGGGGAGACGTACCAATAGACACTATAGCTAAACCAGACACTAGATCAATTGCTCCTATAACTAAAAAGAAACGATGACAGCAGAAGTCAGCTCGTTTAGTACGGGTTGAAGAAGCTTCTCCTAAGAGGGACCAGGAGAAAGAATCAGAAGACACAGCCTGTTCTGCAGCAGAGCAGTCACAAGAACAGGAGGAGGAAGAGCCTGAAATCATAGATGAGACAGAAACCATCTGATTCCTATCCCTAAGTGAGCTGTGAGAGATGTGGAAATATTTTAGCCGTCAACCAGGTGAGCTAGTTCTCAGCTGGTTACACCGATGCTGGGATATGGGAGTCAGTAGTCAGGAATTAGAGGGTAAGGAAGCTGGGATCCCTTGCTAAGGATAAGGCCATTGACAAAGGGCTTGGAAAAAAGGCAGGAGTCCTCAGTCTTTGGTGGTGACTCCTGTCAAGTGTGAAGGAGAGGTATCCCTTCAAGGAAGGACTTGCAAATTCCCAGAGCAAATGGACCAACATTGAGGGAGGTATCCAGTATCTGAGGGAAATAGCCGTGTTGGAGGTGGGCTACTACAACCTGGATGACACCCAGGCATCCAAAGACCTGGATGAAACCTGTTGCACGCGGTCCAGACTGACCCCAAAAATGTCCAAGCAAGCCAAGGAATAGGTCTTCCTCGTGCATTCCAACCAAAGATTCAGCTATTGAGTCAGCCTTTTTCTGCTCAAGGGAAAGGGTACTGGTGGCACACGCCATGTGCCACCAGTGGTTCTTCCTGCATGACCAGGGCGAGGACATGAGGGACACCTGCAGAGCCATATTGCAGGGCTGAGACTTTCGGAAGCATGTGCCCAACGTTAGGCCCTTCATTTGCTTCTGGATCTCCAAAGCGCTGTGCAGCCAGCAGTCCCTCCTGCAAGGAGATGAAGGTTTCGCCATGTCAGTGGAGGGAGGACAAGATACATGCTGTTCCTCTGCTGTGACATTCCTGTCTTTTCTCCCTCCAGCCCCAGTGCACCCTCCCTGATGTACTCATCTGGATGCTCAGCAACAACAGGCGTGTGGCATACGCAAGAGTTCCTGCACAGAACATCCTCTACTCGGTAGTAGAAGAGGAGAAAGGCAAGGACTGTGCAAAGATCCAGACTGTCTTTATGAAGGTAGGGTTTCTACCAAAACAGTGTGCTCTTGCTTGCTTCATGTTGCTTCTTCCTTGCTTCTTGCCTGCCTTCCTGAAATCCTGGAGTTGACGAGCAAACGCAGCTCTTGTTCCACCGCTACCTTTTGCCTCGGCCAGTGTGGTGCTCTGTCTCCTGTGCTCTTCCATTGGTCACTGATGGTGATCAGCCTGGTCTGAAGGGAGCATGGCTGAGATGGGAAACCTGCTAAACCTCCTGTGCTTTCAGGTCCCTGGCTTACACACTGGTGAGATCTTTGCCAAACTGGAAATCTACATGTGGCTTGGGGTAACCAAATATGCAAAGAACTGTTTGGCAGAGCTGCCTGAGGAGTTCAAGTACCTCTCTGATAGCGGACAGGAGATAGCCCAGCTCTCGGCATACAGTCCTCCCAGCCGGCTCAGCAGGGATGGTGAGTGCAGATGCCACTTTTCCATGGCTTAACTGTGAGCAGGAGAGCAGAGGAGTGAGAGGTTCTGCCCCAAGGCAATGTCCGAGGAGTAGGACCTGATCTATCATCTCCACATCATCTCCAAGGCATGACTGGGACAGGCATGTCCAGTTTGCTCTCATGAGGACATGTTTGGACACTCACAGCTGGAGCAGCAGGCAGGCTGGACGCTTCATGGGCACTGAATGTGCTGCCAAACTGGCAATGGGCAGGTCTGCCCCTTTGCTGAGGCCTCGTGGTGCTGCCCCACAGCAGATGCTTACAGCATCGCTGCACATTTCACATGCCGTGCCCTTCCCAGAGGTGTCTGGGGAGCCTGCTGAGCTTGTCTTGCTGGCCAAATCTTTTGAGATCTGCTGGCCCTCTGAGGACCACAGTGACTGCCCCTAGGAGTGGTATCCATTCCTTGCAGGATGTGCCCACTCCTACGTGGCTGGCCCTCTTCTTCATGCATTTTTTGACCTCACACAGGGCTGGATTGGGGAACTGGGACCTCTCTCTTCTTTTTCTTACCAGATTTCAGCTATTTCCAGCTCCGAGCCCATCTGTATCAGGCTCGAGGGATCCTCCCTGCAGATGACAATGGCCTTTCAGATCCATTTGCAAGGGTGGTGTTTTCGACTCATTGCCAGACCACCAGGGTGAGACCCCTTAAAGTCTTGCCTCTGCCTTCTTGGGGACTTGAGGAGAGAAACATCTCACTGACATGTTGAAGGCCAGTGCTGTGGCAGTCCTCCGGGAAATTTTGTAACTCCAGGCACAAGGCGTTTGTGTGCTCTGGGCAGCGTGACTATGTTCAGAGAACACTTGACAAGACATACATATCATTGAGCATGGTCTCAAAGGTGGATTGACATGTGGTAATTGGCCCCAAGTGCTGATTTCACGCTTTTTACCATCTCCCCTCCTGCCGGGTGCCAGCTGTGTGTGGCTGCGTGGGAGAGGGGATCAACCCACGCTTCCTCACACTTTGTACAAAGTGCACGTGGTTTGTTTCCAGTGGCCGTGTGATGCTCAGGCCTCCTGTCTCTGTCTGCAGATGCTGGAGGAGACACTGAGCCCCATGTGGAATGAGCTACTTCTGTTTGACCAGCTCATTATTGATGGGAAAAAAGAAGAATTGAAAACAGAGACCCCCATCGTTATAATCAACCTTTTCAGCCACAATAAATTTGTGAGTATTG
This sequence comes from Cariama cristata, assembly GCF_000690535.1. Classification (NCBI taxonomy): domain Eukaryota; kingdom Metazoa; phylum Chordata; class Aves; order Cariamiformes; family Cariamidae; genus Cariama; species Cariama cristata. The sequence goes on along the minus strand of NW_009606414.1, from coordinate 50,560 downwards.
CCATGCTGCCCTCCTGCTGTCGTTTCCAGGACAGGAAAGGCAGAGGAGCTCCGTGCGGGTGCTGCGAGCGGGCACGCGGGAGCCACATCTCTGTTTGCTTTCCGTGACTCGACTTGATCCGGGTCCACTGGTGGTGGTGAGTCCTGGGGGCTGTGGCTGAGGTTGAGACTTTCTGCAAACTTCTGCTATGAGCTGGGGTGAAGCTGCTGGCTGCAGCATGCAGATGGCTCAGAGGTGCCCCAAGCCAGGGCCTGATGAGTGATCGGTGGATCCGGGATCTCTCCTCTTCGGAGAAGCACTGCGCCTCTCCCAGCTACCTGCCCTGCTTCCTCGACAGGCTCACGTTGCGGGGGGCTTGAGGGCTCATAGCCAGGGGCAGATGATGTAGCTTTTAGGGTTGTTCCTTCCCCTCTGTCCCCCAAGTGTCATCTTCCATCCCTCCTCAGCCCTCCCTTTTCTCTCTTCATCAGTACTTTGAAGTCACACTCCTCTCCTGGGGCCTCTTTGTTATAGTAAGGGGAATGGCGTAGCTCGCACCAGATTTGCCTGTGTAGCTCGGCAGCTTTCTGAGTCCATTTCCTGGGTCCCAGTACAAGACAGACACTGACATACTGGAGTGAGTCCAGAGGAGGCCACCAAGATGGTTGGGGTTGGAGCAGAGGACAGAGTGAGGAGAGCTGGAGAGCTGGGTATGTTCAGCCTGGAGAAGATGAGGCAAAGGAATGTCTTATTGCTTCCTGCAGCTGTCTGATGGGAGAGAGTAGAAAGGGTAGAGTTGGGCTTCTCTTGGAGGTACCCGGGGCAGGGTGACGGGCAACGGACACGAGTTGGAACAAGAAAAAAATCCAACTTGGTATAAGGAAGCAATTTTCACCCAGAGGGAGTTAAAATGCTGGACCTAGAACTCAGAGAGCTTGTGGGATCTCTGTCCTTAGAGACGTTCAAGCCCTGGCTGGAGGAGACTCTTAGCAACCTGGTCTAGCTTTGATGTCCTCTGGTGCGTGGTCCCAGGCTGTTTGCCCAGTTCTGCATGGAGATGGGCTGGGAGTTAAAAGGAGCTGCTGCAGATGCATCTCATCTGCTCCTAGCTCTGGATGGAGCAGAGGAAATCAAAGCTGAGGATGGCAAGGGTCGAAGAGTGGTCTTGTACTGTCCCAGATTGGCTGGAATTAGCGGTGGTTTTTCTCTGAGGTGGTGAGATAACACAGGGATGCTTTGACCCCTTCCCCCCTTTCCCGCAGGGCTCCCCTGAGTTCCTCGGCCAGGCCTTTGCCATCCCGCAGGTGAAGCTGGTCGATGAGCCGTACACTAAACCTGCCCTGCAGTTCTTCGATTTCTACAAAGGCACCAAAGCAGCGGGAGAGCTCATTGCCACTTTCGAGCTGATTGAGCTGGACTACAGCGGCTATTTGGAGGTAACGGGCTTGTCGGAAGCCGCATGCGGTTGCCAGCTCTCTGGGGAGAGCTGTGTGGGTGAGGAGCTGGTTGCATGGAGCCCACCAGAGGACTCCCTGTTGAAAGCCACATCTGGCTTTCGGCTGAAGGAAGGCTGCAGGGACAGAGCCTGTGAGCACAGATCAAGAGGGGAGCAAGAGGGGACATGGCATGGCATAGAAATGGTTTTCATCACTTGTTGTGCCCTGGCTCCACCTGTTCAGCCATCAGTGCCCGAGGATGTGGAGCCCAAGGAACCCAACTACCTGGGAGACCCGCATGCTGGACGGTTCGTCATCCCTGAGGGCATCCGCCCAGTGCTGAAGGAGTTTCGCATAGAGGTGTGCTGCGTTCGACTGGGCTGGCTCCCCGCCGGGCTGCCCGAAGCGGACAGCACAGCTGGCCTGTGCAGAGGAGAGGGCGTGGGGAGGGGTCTGGCCCGGAGCTCAAATATGCCTTTGAGGCCTGTGCAGATGCCAGAAATGGAGGTGCTTGACGTGAGTGAGAAATGATCTCAGGAGTTTAACAGCCAGAGCTGTTGGATGACTGGGTTGGGAGAGTGGCCTCCTGCCTCTCTTGGGGTCTGTGTCCTGGGGGGTCAGGGAGGTGGCATCGCCGGGCAGGGTTGCAGGCTGCGTGGCTGTGCCATGACTGGCATGTCACGAGCCGCCCAGCGTCTTTGTGTTGTGCTTCAGATCCTGTTCTGGGGCCTGCGGGACCTGAAGCGGGTGAACTTGTTCGAGGTGGATCAGCCCCAGGTGATCATTGAATGTGCTGGTAAGAAAGTGGAGTCGGAGGTGATCGTGGCCTACAAAGAGAACCCCAACTTCACCGAGCTGGTCAAATACATGGACGTGGTGAGTGGGAAGGGGGGTCCTGCCATGCCAGGGTGCACTGTGGCTGGGCTGCACCCGCGCCTCTGTGGCTGTCCTGCACCCGTGCACTGCCTGTCTGCAGGGGGCAAGGTAACAGGAGGGGAGCTGCCCCTGGGATTTTTCTCTCCCGTGGCTACATGCTTCAGCTGCAGATCAAAACCTTTGCGAAATTGCCCACCAAGAGCAGTTTCAGCCATTGCCTTTCACTGCAAGGCTTTGGTTTTTGGGCAGAGCTGCAAGGCACTATCAGACCTCCCCACGTGTGGTGGGGGTGCCACGGGTATCACCCTTGCTCCTGTGAAGCTGGTGCATGGTTTGTTTGCAGGAGCTCCCGGAGCAGGTCTACCTGCACCCTCCCCTCAGCATCTTTGTGGTGGAAAAGCGGGCGTTTGGGCGCACTGTGCTGGTGGGTACCCACGTTGTGTCCGATGTGATGAAATTCTCTCCAAGAGAGCTGGAGGAGGAACCAGAAGATGTGCCCAAAGGTGAGCTGCTTGGCGAGGTTCCCATGGAGGCAGCAGGCAGGTTCTGCCAGTGGCAGAGATCCCTGGCCCTTCTGCTCCCTCCTAGCCAGGCAGCAAAGTCTTCTCCCAAGAGCCATAAGATGTCCAGCAAAAGCACAGCGTGGGGCAGTGAGGGTGGGAGGTGAGTTGTGATTCTGATCTAGTGCTCGAGTCCCTGCTGATGTTCAGGAAGCAGCAGCAGCCAAGCCATGGAGTGCTGTGTAAGAGCTGGTATCGCTCTTTGGGGATGGCAAAGGGCAATTTACAGACTGTTTTCTCCAAATTTAGCTTAACATTTGCCTCCCCGCCACAGCCGCAGGACTGTTTATCTGTGGATGTGGCACCTCCTTGGGGTGTCTTTCCCAGGCACTGTTTGCCTTACATTTGTAGAAAGTAGAGGAGGGATAATGGCTTGTGAAGACATCTTAGTCCAGCAAGACATTTAGCTGGGGATAGATACTAGACAGTTACTTATCCCGGTGTAAAGTTTGTGTCTAGAATCAGAGATGTTTAGCCTGGGCTGGACTATTCATCTATTTCAACCCTCTGCATAGCCAGGCTGGAGAGCTGTCCCCAGTGACACCTCCATCAAGCTTTAGGGAGCTGGCCCACTTGGACCAAGGATTGAAATGTTTATGCTTCTCACACATTGTTGGGTCAAGGTCTGTTCCTTGGGTAACGGATTCACTAAAGGGTTCTGTGATAGCAACAGCCAGAGCTGCTGATCTGGAGTTGTGTATATAAATATGGCACGAAGGGGAAGGAGCAAAAGATTGATCGATCTGTGGTCATTTCTGAGTAGGGAAGGTCTATCTCACGAATCTGAATTCCTGGGAGTCAGCAACAAACATGTTGGTGATGGTGGCCAGTCTCAGCGCTGTATTTTATTGGATTTCCAATAATATTTTCACAGGGTCTGCTGTCAAAAGCTTTAAAAGCAATCACACTATAGTGGGGTAAGAGGGAGGGTTTTCCTGTGGAATAACAACTGGTCAAAAAGTAGGAAGCAGTGGATGGAAATAAATGCATGGAAACATAAAGCTCTTTCTCTTCATCTCAGCTCGGAAGGTCTCATCCCAGCGCCTTCCCTCTCAGACTGTGGTGAACATTGGCCTGGCAGCTGGTGACCCAGGCCCCAGCACTCACCCCCTGAGTCTTGTGAAGGTGAGTGATGTGTTGAGCCCAACAAATGTTGAAGTTTGGAAAGCCAAACTGAAGGTTACAAACAAAAAAGAGAGTTCAGAAGTTCAGAGTTAGGTTTCAACCACCAGTTTTTTCTCTGGACCCAAACACTCCTCTCCTCCTGCCTGTTCGTTGGCACTGCTGCATGGCTGGACGCTGGCACAGGGAGGAGAGCTGTGTTGCTTTGTGCCTTGAAGACCACTGCTTTTGTAGCAAAGCACAAACCCGGGGCTACAGGAGGCTTTGCACCTCCTGTGCTCTGCCTGAAAGCTGACCCTCTGCCAGAGGCTCCCAGGGCAGCGGAGCAGGGTGCATGGGTGTCCTGGGCGGTCGTTTCCTCCCCCTGAACCCTTTTCTCTGTTCTTTCTTGGCTCCTTTGAAGAAAATTCCTATCAATAAGCTTGTAAAGAAGGAGGATGAATATGAAGAGGAAAAACCAGAGCTGGAAGAACTGGATTGGTGGTCCAAGTACTATGAGTCCCTGAAGGAGCTGTATAACCAGGTAATCTTTTGTGATCGCTGCCAGCAGAGAGGAAAAGTGGGTGCACTGGCTTGAGGAAGATGTTTTCAACAGCACTGAGTGTCATAGGAGCCCTCCTGGCATGGATCTGCAGCAAGATGTGGGCTTTTGAGTGTCAAGCACACTTACGGTAGCCAGGTACCAAGCATCCACCAGGTAGACTGATTTCAGCAGGCGATGGATGTTGGAACATCCCTGAGGCTGGGTGCCCAAGTGGTTTTGAGAATGTGACTGGGCTTTTGTTGGGACACTCCTGAAAATGTGACATTGCTGATTTTAGCTGCAATGCAGGGGCTCTCATGCTGCTTACTCTCTGTCCTGGCTGTCTTCCCAGGATGTGCTATGGGAGCAAGTCTGCCCCAAATTTCCTTCCTTGCCCTGCGTCCCTTAAATCCCAATCAAAAAAGCCAGCAGGAGGATCTGGGGAGAAGAAAAGGTCATTAAGGCACTCATTGGATACCCTCCTGCAATGGTGTTAGTGCTAAATGATCTCAGGCTAGGTATTACTGACTCTGCTGGCAGGAAAGCTTTGGCAGTGTCCTGTGCCTGGATGGAGAAGCCTTCGCTGTCAGGGATGCAGGGTGACTGTTTGTGTGTGTGTTTCAGACACGCGGTGATGAGGAAGATGCTGAGAATGATGACCTGAATGATGGAGGTGAGTCCTCTAGCAATATCCAGCTATTCTGTGGGGAGAGCCAGGAGTTACGCCATCCCAGAAGGTGCTGGGCTTGTGGGAATGTGGTCTGAGCAGGCAGTGGCTTTGCAGCATTCAGCAACAACAACGTAAAAGGGAGCAGAGAGACTGGAAACATTGGCAAGCGCTAACAAAGGCTATTTCAAGTTGAAAACACCAAACTTTCCTTAGAAAAGTTTGGAAAATGGTGTTGAAGCAAAAGCCTTCCTGAGTGAGCAAAACCCTGCAGAAAAATCAGCTGCAAAGATCATGGGATTGTCAGGGTGAGAGCAGGAAACAAAGGTGGGATGGAGAGAGAGGATGGTGGAGAGGCAAAACCGTCCAGGAGCTGGGCATCACTCTGTGCACGTGGGATACTCACCTGGGGTACAGGATTCACTGTGAGGTGACAGAAAGACAGCAGTAATACACAGATGATCTGAGAACAGTGTTACAGCTGTGGGCTCAGGTTTGCAGAGGGGTAAGCAGTGATTCACCTAGCAATGACCTGGGGAGGTGAGATAGTAAGTATAGAAATGATGTAAATCCTGTTTAAGGAGAGGGCTGGAGGGTACCTGCATGCCATTAGTGCTCAAGGGATCTGGGGGTCTTTGGGAAATGGGGCAAGGACACAACCTCGCTGTCCTTGGGTTGGTGGTGCCCCAGAGAAAGGTCTAGCTATGCTTTTTCTAGGCACAGCTGCCTGTGCCCAAATTGGTAGTGATGCTTCAGTTAGACCCCCACCCAAACCAGGAGGCCATCAAATAGACATCCACCCAAAGAAGAGGGTTAGCCTTCCCTGACAGCACCTCTGGGCTGGTCCAGCCACCTTCTTCCGTTTGGTCTCTCCCATTTCCTTCCTAAACAGCAGCCATGCAGGCAGGCAAGTCTGTGCCAATTTTTGTGTCCCTCCCTGAGCCATGCCTTGCTGGGAAACCTGAGGTGCCATAAAGCCACCTGTTACAGAGAGTGGTAGCTCCAGTTACCCTGACACAGGTCAAAGCCCTGGGTGAAGGAGAAAGCTGTCGCTGGGGTCAATTTGTGGACAGACACTTGACATGATGGGAGAGATCAGAGCATCTCCTAATCCCCTATTGCCATTTCTAGATGGAGGGAATTTAAATGCATCCTCCATTGACGTGGAAGCAGAAGATGAGGCAGTAATTGAGGCTGAACCTGCTAGGCCCAAGAGGAAGCTCATCGCCACCCTTCAGGTGATTATTGGGGTGACAGATCTGGCCTCTTTCAACCTCATCCATTTGTCTATGTCCTCCTCACTCCCTGCAGAGGAGGTTAGACTGGGAGGAGAACCTGCAGTGTGTACTGGGCCCCCATCATTGCTGGGCTTTGAAACAGCTAGTGGGACCTTGGAGCCAAGCTGGGATGGGCGTGATCGTCAGAGGATGGACCTGAGGGGATAAGGGAAAACCATAACACCCTGCGCTGAGTAATACAGGGGTAAGGTAGGACCAGGTGAAATGGTTGAGGCAGGGAAAGGATGGTCTTTCTGACACTCCTCCCCTTTAAGATGGCAGGAAAAGGCCCAAAATGAATTTCTACTTATTTCAGATCTACAACTCCGAGCTGGAAAATGAGTTTGGTAATTTTGAAGACTGGCTATGTGTTTTCCCTCTTCATCGCGGCAAAGCAAATGAGGATGAAGATGGAAATGAAGATGAACATTTTGTGGGGAAGTACAAGGTACTGTAGCATTTGAATGATATTTGTGCTGCACGTGGAAGAAAATCCTTAGGACAACCTGTATTTCAGAGCCCGCTGACACCAGCAGAGCCTTGGAGGGTGCATGTGTATACAAGGTGATGTGAGGCCACAACGCGGCATGGCTAGGGTACTGTTGATGCCTGTTGAAGCAATTGTGTACTGTGGTCCTTTGTTAGTTGATAAATGTACCTGATTGAGATTTTTTTAGCTATTGCAAGGAGAAAGCATGAAGCATAAAGGGCTCTTATACTGACTGGGGCCTCTGGGTATGTTCAGTATGCAAGTAAGAATTACTGAGCCTCACTGGTTTTAGAATAAGTAAGACTTGTTTAAAAGAGGCATCATCCTCCCGCCCAGGAGCTCTTGAAGACTCTGAAATATCAACTACAGAAGTTGACTCAAGAAGGTCCCTAGAAGACCTTTTGTGCCCCCTGCCTTTGGCAGTCCAAAGTGCCTGGAGATGTGCAGATCTTCTGGCATTGGCCATAGTCTGACAGTCTGCAGCCTACCTTGCAAACAGGGACTACCTGGGCTGTGTGGACATGACACTGCCTTTGGAAAGGATTGTCCCCATGGGCACAGGGTGGCTGAGGTCTGCATGGGGCAATGGCTCTGATTTTCTAGTTGGCAGGTGAAGCTGGTCTTGGTGGCTCCAATCCCATCTGAGAAGATACTCTCATTTGCATCTAGCTGTTACTTGAAATGTCTTTTCTGCAGGGCTCCTTCTATGTCTACCCCACTGAGGAAGCCGGCACGGAGCCCAAGGTCTCCCAGGGCGTTCCGAGGAACAGACCCATCAAGGTTCTTGTAAGAGTTTACATCGTTAAGGTAAGTCTCTGGTGGTGGCAGTAATGCTGGGAGGTCTGTCCCTCCCCATGGACCTTCTGCCATTCTCTGCTCAGTAAATATGAGCAGTGGCACTTGTGAAAACTCGATGCTGGCTTGAAGACTCTGCCAGCCCAGTGGAAGTCAGCTGCATCTTGTCCATGGGGAGCTTTGCAAGCTTTGTTACTTCAGGAGAAACTAAAAGGACCTTTCACAGGACCCTTCACAGAAAGGGTCGTTAGGTGTTGGAATGGGCTGCCCAGGGAGGTGGTGGAGTCCCCATCCCTGGAGGTGTTTAAGAAAAGACTGGACGTGGCACTTAATGCCATGGTCTGGTTGACGTGGTGGTGTTAGGGCAAAGGTTCGACCCGATGATCCCAGAGATCTCTTCCAACCAAATCGATTCTGTGATTCTGTAAAAATCCAGATGTGTATTTCTCAGCTCCTCTCATCTGCCTTGAGACGGTGAGCAAGTAGGTGGGCCGACAGCTGGAGACACCGGTGGCTTGTTGAGTGGGGATTTGCATGGGAACAAGTGCCTGTTTCACTGCCAGGGCAGCTGCTGGAGGGACCTGACCGGTGGGCTTGGGTGGTCTTGGGCCTGTGCAGTGTTCCTTGTGCAGGTTGCTCTCTGCAGCTGACGTATGGCAGTACTGTCCTCTTGTGTATTCCAGGCTACGAACCTGTCTCCAGCAGACCCCAATGGCAAAGCAGACCCCTATGTGGTGGTGACTGTGGGGCAGGAGCAGAAGGACACAAAGGAGCGATACATCCCAAAGCAGCTCAATCCTGTGTTTGGAGAGTATGCAGGAAGTTTTCATCTAGCAGGTTTAATAGGAATGGCACAAGTTTGGGGCTCAGGCTGTGGCCCAGCACGTGTGGTCTTCTGTTCGTTTCTACTAGAGAATCTTGTGGTGTAACACAAAGGGCCCAGGCATGTCTGTTGCCTCTGGCTGACACAGGAGGCATAAGTGTTTTGGGTTAGGAGGGGAGCCCTCCAAAGGGCTTGATTTGACAAAGTAGCAAGTCAAGCAGCAACAGAGCATTGGAGAGCTTTTTCCCTAGCTCCGGGACCCCTATCCAAGGGCATACATTCCTGGAAAAGTAACTCCTTTGTTTGAACATGCACACTCAAAACTGTATGTGCTGAAAACTGCACACACTGAACTTACAGAGAATCAAACTCTATCAGAGGTCTTTGAGCTGTCAAATGCAGTTCTTCAATGTGTAGGATGATCAAAGCAGAGCATGTGTTTCATTGCCATCCTCTTTGCTAATTGCACTCTCCCTGTCTCCTTCTGTCCAGAGTTGTGGAGCTGACAGTCTCCTTTCCCATGGAATCAGAGCTCACTGTGGCAATATTTGACCATGATTTGGTTGGGTCTGATGATCTGATTGGGGAGACCAAGATTGACTTGGAGAATCGATTCTACAGCAAGCACAGGGCCAACTGTGGAGTGGCTTCTCAGTACAACGTGTAGGTACTGGTGTGACGCATTAGGGCCACGAGCCGCGTTCTTCTCGCCTGCCATTTGGGTGGGTAACAGAGCACCTCCAGTTTTGCAGGACAGAGCTTGCATCCACAGTATCCTTTGAGCAGGTGTTCCACAGATTCACTACAACTTACATGGGTAACTCCATCTCCTTTAGACTCCTACCAGCTCGAATGCCTACTGCAGACTAATATATTTCGTATATAGTAGCAAAAAATTCTTTAGTGCTTTCATATTGGTGTTCTGTGAGAAAAGTGCTCACTTGACATTGATTTTCTTTTGACCTCTTTCAGAAAGTAGCGCAGTTTCTCTGGCAGTAGCTAATTCTGTGAGCAGCAAGACTCGTGACATCGGTTTTCCTCTGGCGTCATTCAATGTGGATTCTCTGGTGTCTTTGGCCAGTTTTCTGTAAACATCTCTCCTCCTACCCTGCTGTTGGAGAACTAGCTGTGGGCATGGACTTGAGACCCCAGCACTGCTAAAACCTCTCTCCCACTTACAAGCTGCAGATGGAATTGCTCCTGTTGCTGCTCTGAAGCTAATGGTTCTGTGGGGTGCAAGCCTGGCTCCTTCTGGGGGAGGAGAGCTTGTTAAGGTTTTAATTCATTAAGCTTTTGTGTGCCTGTGGTTCTCTCACTGGAAATCTGAGCAGGGATCTGGTGGCATAGCCTGTGCTGTAGGGAAGGCAGGGCGTTTCACACCCTAGGAAAAAAACTTGTTGTGTCTAAGCTGAAGATGTTCTTGATGTTCTTCCTTCCATGCAGAAATGGCTACAACATGTGGCGAGATGCTTTCAAGCCCACACAGATCTTGGATAGTTTATGCAAGAAAAACTTGCTCCCTGCAGCAGAGTACAGACGGGAGGAGGTGAAAGTGGACAATAAAATATTCAAGGTCCCTCCAGAGGCTTTTCCTGAAGGTACAGCGGGCCTGGAGAACAATGAGTGCTCCCTTAAACAGCTGCCTGTGCTCAGCAGTGCACGTGCTGGTGAGAGGTTTGGGGACCCACCAGCCTCTCCTCCCTGAATTGCCCAGGCTGGCTGCCTCCACTCTGTGCCCAGCTTGACCTAGCTTTCTGGGTCACTGCGGGGAGCATCCGCAGTGCTCAGTGGCCTGGTTTCAGTGGACAACGGTGTCGCACTGGCAGAATATGTGATCCAGGCCATTAGATCCCAAAGTGGCTTCCCAGGCAGTGGGTGGAGCAAAGTAGACATGCTTGTGTGTGTGTGTTGTGCACCGGGGTTCAATGACTTGCGCAGCGAGAGAAGGCGTAGCTTATTCTGGTGGCTGACACTGGTGCACAAACCTGTACCTCCATCTGCTTGTCACCACCATCAGCAAGATACTGGCATATTTTTTTTTTTTTTTTGGAGGGCTTTTTCAGTCTCCTTCCTGTTTTTAGCTGTCTTTGTCCTTCAGGGATGCTCTTTGCTTCTGGTGGCTTTAGGTCCCTTGGGTGACTCCCCACTGCTCCTCACTACTGTTGATTTCCTCCTTGCGGGCAGCTTCTGCTTCTCCTTTGCTGTTTTTCTTTCCTTCTCACTGGCATTATGAACCCTGAGCCAGGGCCACAGATGCCCAAGAACACAGCAACCTTTCATGCCCTCCACCAGCAGTGATGGAGAACTGCCCTGAGCGCAGGCCTGTCCCTGCTGTGCACATTCCCCCCAGGGGCCAACACCTGTGCAATGAAATCCAGGCTGGAGGAAAGGATGGGGCAGATGTGGCCGGCTTGTGGATGGCTGGGTCCTGCAGTGCAATGCTATGTAGCCTGTAGGAAGGATGATCCCTGTGCCCGACCTGCCCAGAGAGGGGACACCTATGTGTATGGCCAACTTTACCTTCTCCTCATTTCAGTGCTGCTGTTCCCCAGCTTTCTGCTGACCTCTATGGCTTATGTCATGAAGGGGAAAGAAATCCTGCTCAGGAGAGGGCAAGGAGCCTCTAAAAGCCCTTTTCTCCTTTTCTCACTTCACTGGGTAGCTGGGAAGGGAGAAATGAGATGCTCTCCTGGTGTCCCCCTGAGAGCCGGCTCTGGTTCAAACGTAGCTGCAGTTGGTGCCCGATGAACCTCTGTTGTGCTTGCGGACTGCTTGGGATGGTTTCGGTCTTGGACTGATCTCCAGAGGGCAGATGCTGTCCATAAACGCAGGGGTGGGTGGGACATTGCGTCCTCACCTGTTGGTTCTTGATTTTCTCCCCACCAGCAGGATCTGGGCTTGAACTGCCAATTGGCTTCACCATGCCAAATGAGTCAATTAATTGCACAGACTCTTAATTAATGGAGAGCACAGCTGCCTGTCACTGCCAAGTGACAACCGGTGCTTTCCTGGAGCACTTCTAGGGCAAAAGCGCTCATCTATGGATCTGTTGGCACTACCACAGAGACATGGGGACTTAAACTGCCCCTCAGGGTGACATCCTCTTTAGCATCCTCTGGATCCTTTTCCCAGGGCCACAGTAAATTAATTTTTTGTGCTTTTCCTCTTATTTCTCTTAGCTTGTTTGCCTTCCTGCCTACAGTTTTCCTCATCACTGCAACATATTGAACTTGTTCCCTTCATCCTTGCCCTCCTGCTTCTCCCCATTTTGTTTTTCTGGGGAGGTGCTTGTTTGCCCAGTCTATCTTCTTCCCTTACTTGTGCCTGTGACTAGCGTCCTGACACGGCTCTTGCCAGCCAGATACCTTCATCTTCTACCTGGCTGTGTCCTGCTGCAGAGGCCTCTGTCAGGAACAAGAGAGGAATGGCAGATGAGAACTGGCCAGTGGATGATGAACATAAGGCTTTGTACGTCCTGCAGCACTGGGAAGAGATGCCAGGATATGGGTACAAACTGGTACCCGAGCATGTGGAGATCCGGTCCCTGTACAACCCGGAGAATCCTGGGCTTGTGCAGGTAAGATTGTATTTCCTTGCCCAGCCTAGACACTGCTCTGGAGAAGGACCTTCGGGGCAACTGGTTCCCAGCACCCTGGCTGGTCCCCTGTTGCCCTTTTGTCTTTTTATCATGGCATGAATCCCATGCGTTGCCCCTTCCTGGGTGGGTGACTGCAGCTGTGTCTGTGGATGGCTGGCTCTGCTATGAAGTGAGGACTGTTGGCCTTGGGTGTCCTTTGCTCAGATCCGCCCTCTGACCTCACGTGGTGCTTCTGAACGCCTTTTCCTCAAGGCTCCTCTGTCCATGGATGTAGTGGTCACAGTGCTGGTGGCCCAGAGTCCTTCCCGTCTCCTCAGGCCACGTAGCACTGCTCTGATGAAGATGCTGTGTGGGTGGCAAGGGGCCTGCTCTGCCTCCTGAGCCCTGCCACCATGCACCATGGTGGGTGGTAGTGTCCTTGCCTGTCCCTGCCTCTTCCTCTGCTTTGTCCCCTATCACTGCTGCTTTGGTCCCCCTGCAAGAGGCCCGTTCTACTCCCTTGGCTTCTCCCTGGGGACACGATGTAACTGCTGGCTGGAGGAAGAACGTTCATCCTCAGTTTTATCACTGCAGTGCAGTGATCTGAGCTCAACCATTTCAGTGTCCTGCACTGAACATCTCTTGTTCCCTCGGGTACTGGAGATCTATAACAAAGCAAAGTTCTGCAGTCACTCTGACTTTGGTCAGCATTGGAAACGCATGTGGGAAGGGGAGGGTCAGATCCATCACTTTTTAGTTTTCTTGGTTATGCCGAAGCGATGTGTCATCGTATGCTTCTTGTTAAGACACAGGGACACATTTGCCTCTGTTTGCAATGGACTCAGTTCAGCTGAAATGGTTTTTCTTGGGAGCAGGGTGGGGAGGGAAATAAGCAATTTTTGGTGGTTTTAAATTTTCCCCTATCTAAAATCCAGTCACACATCACTCTGAAGTACTGAGGATGGAGAGAGCCAAGCAGTGGCTTTCTGGTGAGGGCTTTCCTTGCAAGATCAAGCCCTTGCTCCTTGAAGAGCTGGAGGGTGGCTTGTCTTTTGAAATCTCTCTGCTGTCTTCTCTCGTCAGGGCTCCTTGCACATGTGGATTGACATGTTTCCCAACGACGTCCCCGCACCGCCGCCTGTCAATATCAAGCCACGACTGCCTGTCAGGTAGCACCCGTGGGAGCGGGGCTGGGGCTGGTGAGCCGGCGTGGAGGGTCATTGTCCCTCACCATGCTTGGTGGGATGTGCCACAGAGTCCTGCACCGACTGACGGTCTGTGCTAGCCTGGCATGCAGCCCTCCTCTCTGCTTCAGCTCTGGCCATGGATGGTCTCTTGGGTGTATTGGCATGGGGCATACACAACTGCTTCAGCTGTGCAAGTGTTTGTGAAGGGCAGGGTTAATCACTAAGGCTGGACACAAAGGTCGTAGAAACCCAGGTCAGAGCTACTCAACTGGCTCTGTTTTGGCTAGTGGACAGATGTCCTCTGGGTGCCTGGAGAGGTGAAGTTGGAGTTCTCCTGTTTTCAGTGATCCAATGAGCCTGTTAAGATGGGGGGTCCAGATTCTTCTCAGAGATGCACATGAAAGGACAAGAGATAATGGACAAATTGCAGCAAGGGAAACTCCAGCTAGGTATAGGGAAAACATTTTCCCAATGAAAGTGAAGCTACCCTGGGATAGGGACAGAGTGACCCAGAGAGGTGCTGGGATATCCACCCTTGGAGATATTCAAAACTCATGCGGACAAGGCCCTGAGCAATCTGATCTACTATGAAGTTAGGGCAAGAGGTTGGAACAGAGAGTGTAGAGGTCCTCTCCTGCCTGAGCCTTCTATGTGGTGCTGGGTGGGTTTCTTGCGCACCAGGGAGCTGCTTTGCAAAAACTGCCTGTTTTGACTGTGGGTGTTTGTCTGGTGGGGTTGTAGCCCCCCAGGAAGGGCTTTGTGCATGGCAGCAAGACTGCTGGACTGTACTTGGCCAGAGGAGCCCTGGCAGGGGACCCAGTGCTAGGAGGGTTCAAGTCCTGCTGCTCTGCTGGTATGGGCTTGACCTGTCCCCCAGGCACTGG
>NW_009606414.1:29952-36333 GCF_000690535.1 Cariama cristata | reverse complement strand
TGTGTCTCAGTCACACCTGTGTCCTCCCCACAGCTATGAGCTGCGTGTGATTATCTGGAACACGGACGACGTGATCCTTGATGATGTCAACCCAATAACGGGAGAGCCTTCCAGTGACATCTATGTGAAAAGGTCTGATGGAAGCCAGAGGGAGGCCAGAGCCTGGCTGTCCTTCTCCCTGCCCGGCCCCGCACCCTTGCTGCCTTCTCTGAACCTCTGCTCCTCCCTGCCTCAGCATGAGGTGCCTCACTCCAGTCCCCTGCATGGACTGCTGTACCCCCAAAGATGTTAGTCAAGTGTTGGTCCAGTTTGGCTCTTTGACTCTTCCCTTCCTGCTGCTCCATGGGGTTCAGCCCCTCCATCCTTCTGCTCTGCCTTTGGGGCTGGCTTGATGGAGGTAGGAGATAACTGACTTTCTCCTGCAGCTGGATAAAGGGTCTTGACCACGACAAGCAGGAGACAGATGTTCACTTTAACTCCTTGACCGGAGAGGGCAATTTCAACTGGAGGTTCATCTTCCGCTTCAACTATCTCCCAACTGAGAAGGAGATCACCTACAAGAAGAAGGACTCTGTCTTCTCTGTGGAGGAATCAGAGTTTCGGGAACCGGCTGTTCTGGTCCTCCAGGTCTGGGACTACGACAGGATTTCAGCTAATGACTTTCTAGGTATGGTGTGACCTGCTGGAAATGGGGTGACCTGCCCCTCGCCTTGCTGGAGTATTACAGCATTTCCCCCAGGGCCCAGCTCTCTGGGAAGGGACACCAGGAGCATCAGATCAAGCTCTTCAGCTCAGCAGTCACCTGGGCTGGTTTTTCACGTGAGCTATAGGCAGAGCCTGGAGATACACACCTGTCCTACACAGACAGGTTGGACTTGCATGCTTGTCCCACGGCCTTGGTGTCTTTTTCCAGGGCCTGTCATGCCACAGGATTTCCAGGTCCTGATTCCTCACAACCTTTCTGATAAACTTGCTTGTTTTCCCTGCTCTCACTTAGATCTGCAGATCCTTAAGACTTGGCCAAAGAGCAACTTTCCCAGGAGGTTACATTGTGGGCACAGGGACTGGCAGCTTTTGTGAGACTGTTTGCACTTGAGTTGCGGCATCCTGTCACTGGGGGCTCGGAGCTCCCTGGCTGCTCTTGTACTTCCCAGTAACCAGACCTGCTGAGCTGGGCATGCAGCAGGGCCTGGCGATGAAGCCAGGCTGGTGGCGATTCTGCCCAAATTATGCTAGCACAAATGCTACTGCTTCTCTCCTGCTGCCATCCCCAAGTTAGTAGCACTCCGTTCAATTGTCCCTCCCTTCTACAAACTTTGGCCTCCCCATTAAAAAGCGGCCCCTTTGCCCTGCTGTCTCTTTGGCAGGATAAACCCCTCATTATTCATCAACTCCCATGGTGTATTTAAAGGGCTTTACCTCCATGAGGTGCTTCCAATGGGGATTGGTTCAGCCATGCTACTCAGGCACTGAAGAAAGTGTTAGACAGCAATCCCAACGATTCCTGGCATGTACAATCTCAGGAACTTCTAGGCAGGAAGGGTCTTCTGCAGTCTTTATTGCAACCTCCTGCTCTGAGCAGGGCTAGATGCAACGCAGGTCAGGTTGCTCAGGGCCTTGTCTGGGTGAGTTTTGCATATCTCCAAGGATGGAGATCCCAGCACCCTTTTGGGCCCCTTTTCCTAGCTGTACCATTCTCATAATTCTCAATTTTTTTTACTTGCGGCAGCTTGTGTCCATTGCCTTACGTGCTTTTATCATCTGCTTCTGAAGAGAGTCTAACTCCATCTGCTCCATAGCTCACTTTAGGCTGTGGGAGATGCAGTAAGATCTCTCCCTTGACCTCTCTTCTCTGGGCTGAACACGCACGGGTCTCTCAACCCATCCTGCTATGGCACAAACTCTAGCCTTGGTCATCTCAGCCACTGGACTCTCTCTAGTTAGTTAACACCTTTCTTGTGTTGGGGGCCCAAAACTGGGCACTGTATCCAGATGCAGTCTCACCAGAGCTGAGCAGAGGAGAACACCCACATCCCTTGGGTGCTGGCTATGCTTTGGCCAGTACAGACCAGTACGTGATAAGACTGATTTGTTGCAAGGGCTCAGGGCAGAAGTGGGACAGGAGCTCCTTCCAAGGAGGACAGGGGCACAAGGCCAAGCAGGAAAATGAACTGAGGCTGTTTCAAATGTAAGACAGACTTGAAACCTTTAAAGAGTTTCCCAGATTTTATCTTTTTTTTATTGACATTTGCAGGAATGAGAGGGGAAGAGGAGCTTGGACATGTGAGGAGATCAGGGTGGGACATGGTAAAGGAGTGAAAATAACTGCTGTACCACATGCAAACCAAACTGGCCACATCAGAAACAAGACAAGACCTGTGGCTTCTGCTTCTTAGTCTCTAAATCGTGGGCTGGTTCTTTCTTATGCTGAACTTCAGGTTCTCCACCTGTAAATGTGCAGGACATTCTTCTAGATCATTGCAGCAGCTGGGACCTACTCATGGTGGTGGGAGGGTGGCTGAGACAGAAAGTCAAATGGTGTGTGGGGCTGAGCTCAGGATTTCACCATGAGCTCTCCTCTTCGCTGTGCCTGCAGGCTCCATCGAGCTGAAGCTGCATGACATGGTGCGGGCAGCCAAGAGCTCAGAGCATTGCACCATCAAGATGGCCAAGGAGAATGCAACACCTCGCTTCTCCATCTTCCGAAACAAGCGCATGAGGGGCTGGTGGCCCTTCATCAAACTCAAAGATCAAGAAGACGAGGAGAGAGAGGAGAGGGTGGACAAGCAGAAGAAGAAGAAAAAGAAGCGGAGCAGCTCAGTTAAACCAGAGGACGTGGAGTTCACCGACCCCAGCGGGAACAAGTACCTCCTGACGGTAAGGCAAGGTGCTGGCACAGGTGAGCAGAGCGCCAGTGCTTTGCCTCTCTCTTGACATGGCAACTTGTCCTGCATGCACATAACCTACAAAGGCAGCAATGACCCAGCTGCCCAGGACTTTGTGCAGGGTCCTGGAGACTTGTCCCATCTGCTGCAAATCCAGTACTTTATCTACCCAGAAGGGCCAGCTGCGGTGGCATGCAGGGAGTGTCCAACTTCATGTCTTCCTCTGAGCTTCCCATAGAGCAGTGCTCAGTGAGGGGAGCAAAGCGAGAGGCACATGGCTCCCCATCAACCAGACAGGACAGCAGCAAAAGCTTGTCCTAGGGTCTCTGCCGGCCCCGGACAGGAAGGTGCCAACTGTCCCAGGGCAGACTCGCTGCTGGTGGCCCTGCTAGTGGACCACTGTTTGTCCCCAAGGGTGGGTTTTGTTTGGTGCCAGTGTGGGAGGCTGCAGACAAATTCAGATAGCTGGGGAGTGTGTTACAATACGATACCTTGTCTGCAAAACGGTTTCTGCCCAGGCCACTGGTTTCTGCTGGCTGCAAAGTGAGAGACTCTGGAGCTAATGCCTGGAGAGAAAAGTTAATTGCTCTGAGCATTTTTAAGTGGAACTGGGAGAAAAATATCCAGTCCTGGCAGGGCGTTTGGTCAGCAGGCTGGTCTGTGAAGCAACACGTGTGGCTGTGGCTCAGGCATGTTCCCCCTCCAGGGTAAGGTGGAAGCGGAGTTCCAGCTGCTGACTGTGGAGGAGGCTGAGAAAAGTCCTGTTGGTTTGGGCCGAAAAGAGCCTGAACCCCTGGAAAAGCCCAAGTGAGTATCTGTGTTATCACCTTTAACGTGGACGGACAGTGCTGTGATTTCAGCAGCTGTTTGCGTGGGGACAGGGAGCATCTGCTTGTCAGGAAGCTGAGAGCAATCAGTGAGACCCTGGGTGGTGGGGTCTGCAGGACCGGGGCTGCTAGGGCTTCCCAGAGCTCGAGTGGGTCCAGCAAGATTTGTGGCTGCAGCATCTGGGCCAGGGCTGGTGTCAGTGAGGTACTCAAGGCAGCTGTGCCATAACATTGCTTGTAGGGGAAGGGCAGCTCTGGTTTAACCATGTGAACGCGCCCATTAGCCACATGGATGCAGAACAGCTCTGCGGGGGCTGTCCTGAGGCTCAGGTCCTGTTGTCTCCAGTGCTTTCGCAGGCACCATAGTTACTGCAGCCCCAAGAATGATCTTGTCTGGAAGCAGCAGGAAGAACTGGCAACCTATGAGGGTGGCAGGGCACCAAAGCAGAGGGGCCAGCGTGCTGCTCTGTGGCTTGAGCCTGTGCTTATCTATCCTTCCCTTCCTGTTCCAGCCGGCCAAAAACGTCTTTCAACTGGTTTGTGAATCCCATGAAGACCTTTGTGTTCTTTATCTGGAAGCGGTACAAGAAATACATCATTGTGCTGTTCATTGTCGCTGTTCTGACCATCTTCCTGGTTCTTTTGATCTACACCATGCCTGGCTACATCAGTGAGAAGATCATCAATGGATAAATGCTCTCCAGCACAGGTCTACTCAAAGACAGGGGTGATTATTGCAGGATTCAAGACTGGACCAGAAAGTTTAAGGCAATCCTGTGGGTGCAGAGGCAACCTTCAGAGTGCGAGACCTGCAGAAGTGGCCTCCTTTTGGGAAGTCATGTTTCATGCTAAGTACCCATGAGATGCTAAGAAACCAAGTAACCAACCTACTAAATAAGGCAAACTCCTTGAAGGACAGTTGCAGCTTTGTGAAAAAAATTGTTCTTTGTGTGACTGGTGTGGGAGGTTGGGAAAACGGGGTCTGCTGCGGCTGTCCCCACAGACATGGCAGCTGAAACCAGCTCTTGCCATTGAGAGTGATTCTGGCAGAGATGGGGACATACAGAGCCATCCATGCCCCAGCTTGACAACATTTGGCACTTCCCAGGTCTTTGCCTGAAGAATTCAAAACATATTGTACAGGGGGAAGGCAGGTCTGGTGTAGGGCCCTGGTGGAGGCAGGACCTGGAAGACCTTTGAATGGGGCTCCCTAGGGAGAAGGACGACAGAGCCAAGGTAGCCATGAGCTTCCTGCCGTGCCAAGAGCACAGGAACAACTCTTGGAGTTAGAGTCTGCTTTGGACGTGGTAGCACTCCCCAGGACACCGACTTTCTGGTTGTCACTCCTTACAAGCTGCTTAACAGCTTTTCCTGCATGTGCTGGGTTGGATTCAGGCTTGCTTCAACCTTCATTTTGGCTCTTCATTTCCACAGGAATAAAAACTGCTTGACTGCTCTCTCTGATGGTGCTTGTGTTTTGTAGCTGCTTTCCAGAGCTGGGGGCTAGGCTGCCGCAGGCAGTCCTCCCTGACGCCCCTTTGCCCTTCCTCCCAGGTAGCACAGCACTGGGACATCAGCATGGGGTTGTCAGCATGAATCTGTATTGTGGTGTTGGGCTGATGTAAATTAAATGAGACTTGTTCTCGACATGGTGTCTGATGCCCCAGGGTTCCCATCTTCTCTGCACAGTCAAGCCCTGACATGATCTGAGCTCAAGAGATGCTTCACCCTGAGTTTTGACGGGACAGATTCCTTCTGAGGGGTCTCATCCTGGTGCAGGAGATGATGCTTAGAGGGACCATTGCATTTCCAGAGAAATTAACTGACAATGGGATTTTATAGTGAAGATGGCTGCCTGATTGTCTTTTGAAGGGCACAGGAATAGAGCAAGTTTTGGGGAGAAAACTAGCTGGGCAGAGCCCGGCAGGCAGGTAAGGAGCAGGTGAGGACCCTGACTGGACCTGAAACCAGGTGTGAGTGTGGGGCAGACATGGAGCTCCCCGAGGGGGACCGGAGTTCAGCTGTTGGATGAGAGCCCTAGAGGGGCAAAGGGGGAGACCTCCCTCTCCCCCCAGGGCACCCTTGAGCTGCAGGGGGGCAGAAACAGGCTGCAAACAGCTCAGGCCCTGTAGCACCCGTGTGGGGCTAGAGCCGGGCCCTGGGGTGCCACAGTACTGCTCCCAGCGCGGCATCACCCCCAGCTTTTCTGCAGGGCCTGCCCAGGGGGATGTTGCCTTCGCCAACGGTGCCCAGTGCACTCCAGCAGTGACCAGTGCATCCCAGCACACCTGGTGCACTTCAGCGGTGACTGGTCCATGCCGGCAAGCTCAGTGCACCCCAGCACACCCAGTGCCCATCCCCAGGCAGCTCCTTGGTTCTTGCAGCCATGCTCGGCCATATTTTCCACTGCACCACCAGGCTGGGGCTCCCTCTGACTCAAAAGTGTGCCTGCCACCGGCTTCCTCAAAATATTTCAGCTTGTAACTGCAGGATTTGTAGCTGCGCTGCTGTGTGCCTGGGTGTGCAGGTGTGTGTCAGTGTGTGCGCACTGCAGGGGCAGGTGTGTCTCTGTTGGGGATGTGGGTGTGCAAGGCGAGGGGCTCCCTCCTGCTCTCGCCGCTAGCAGGCGCGTGACCCCAGGCCCCTGCCCCGCCCCGGCGCGACTGCGG
>NW_009606414.1:5627-29825 GCF_000690535.1 Cariama cristata | reverse complement strand
ACCCTGAGAAGTTGGAGGGGGGGGCCATCCCCATTGTGGTCCCGCAGGATCTGCAGCCCCGGTTCAGGCATCACCATATCATGGGTCACCGTGAGCAGAGAGTGGTGCGAGCATCTTTGGGTGTTCGCAAAACCCTCAAAGCAAAGATTTGGCAAAGGCTTGCGACGGGTTGTGGTGGCCGGGTGACAGGTGTCAGTCGGTGGGGACAAGAGCAAAGGGGGAGAGGTTTGTGCGGGCACGCTCTGCCTCGTACCAGGCTCACGCTCCGTGGTAAAGAGAGGACAGAACCCTTTGAGCAGCCAAGCATCAAACTAAAAGCAAAACAAAAAGCAAGTTTTGGGGGGCAGCAGGATGGTTTACTCACTTGTCTGGAGTTAAGCTGTGGGATACGCTGACGTGGGATGTTTGGAGGCCAAATGCATGAGTGGTTCCAAAAATTTCACAGAGCCGGAGTGAGAACTGGCTGCGGAGCACAGCATCCAACTCAAAACTTATCTGGGCCAAATGCCGTTGTTCTCTGACCAACGGCAAAAGCCAGAAGACTCCGATATAGACATCGTCAAGCATGGCGCTGGACGGGAAAGGCCCATGAGGGAGCAAGCAGCAGAGCTTGATGCCCTGGGAAGACCATGAGTGAGGGCAAGATCGGCTCAGTGGAGGGTCCACTGAGAGCATCCCACCGTCCACCTAGACCTGCCTTGGGTCTTAGCTGAAAACGGTGGCCAGTATAGTGTAACCGTCACGCTGGTCTGTTCCCAGGCAAATGAAGGTCCTGACCTCCCACAGAAAATACCCGTAAGATGTTGCCACTGTGGTGGGGCTCTCCATAAGATGGTCCGGAGGGCTCCCAGCCTCTTGGTGCCTCCTCCTGGTAGGTCTGGTAACGTGTGGGGAGCAATCAGACTGCACCACCACCACATCACCTCTCATTATTTTGCAGTTTCAGCAGGTGAGGGGATGGTGCCCAGGACTTTATCAGGGCTTGTCTGTGGGCTGTGACTGCTGCCCTGCCCTGAAGTCCCCCCAGTGCCTGCACGCCTGGAGCAGACGGGGAGCTGTGCTCCTGTAGATCGTTTTGTCAGTGGCGGTCACTGAGGCTTTTTTCTTCTCGGTCCTCAGTCCTCCGGAGGCCAGGACTTGCTCAGGAGCCTCTGGGCATGGGGCAATTTCCTTGAGTTGCTTAATTTTCAACCGTTACTCGATCACTTGCACCCTAAGCAAAGCTAAAAACTTCAGTCATTTAAAACAGAGCTGCCAGATCAGGAAGCTGTGGTTAGAGAGAAACACTGCTGAACTTGTTCATGTCTGCAAAGCTCCTGGCTCGGGACTCATGTGTCAGAGCGGACATAAAACCCAGGACACGCTCCCGCGGCCGTGCGGCAGCAGCCCCCGGCGCAGTCTGCAGGGGGTTTGCTGCTGTGAAAGCAGGGAGCCCGGGCAGCAGTGTTTGTGTAGGCCAGGAGACACGGGGAGACAATTTCATCCTTGGGTGCAGGCCAGGGCTGGACCGGGCAGATGACCAAGAGAAATTCCAACACCGTGGGGTCTCCCCAGTTGCTCTCGCTTGCGTGTTGGTGTCGGTAGGAGCTGCCTGTCCCAGAGGAAGGTCCTCTCTGCCTGATCAGAGCTGGCCTCCGTCTTGCTTCCTCCCTGAGCCCTACCCGCTCTCCCTGGGCAGCCCGGTGAGGCTGACCAGGCTCTCACCTGGGACTTGATGCCTTCTGACCTGTGCAGTAGCTCAGCTGCCACCTCTGTGTGCTTTCACTGGGAGGAAGACTCTGGTGCTGGAGAAGAGCAAGTGAGAGCCAGCGGCTGGGGGCTGAAGCTGAAACTGAAATGAAAACAAGAAATTAGTTGCAATATTTTAGCTGTGACTTAATGCACTACTGGTGTGTGTGGCCAAAAGGTGAAGCAAATCCTTGGTCTCCTTCTTTAAATGTAGCTTGGATGTCTTTCTGGAGACCGCTGAGTCCCACACGGGGTGTAGGCTCATGCAAGGTTGTTGTGTGTTAATGCCACGTCTCTGCAGATGACGTGAGCTGACAGTCCCTCTCAAGCCAGGTCTTTCTGCACTCTTGAAAAGCAGTGAGAAGGGAGAAGTGTGCTGTGAAACCAGCACCCTGGAAGTCACAGACCGGGACGAGAACAGATCTAGAAGAGCTGGAGCCACAGGGCCCTGCTGTTCCTTGGTCTCACCTCTGAAGGGCAGAAATGCCGCTGCCAGTGACTTCTGCAGTGGTCCAGCCAGCAGCTTTTATTGATGGAGTAGGGGAGTTTGTACAGTAAAGAGTCTTGGTGCATGCAAACAGCCATCAGCAGACGCACACGTGTCACGGAGCACAGCACCAGTGTGGGATAAAGCAGTAAACACAGCAAGAGCCCATCCTTGAGCAAGGAGAGAGCCCTGGCACAGCGTGCCCTGAGCCTGGCAGCGGTGTGGGCAGCAGAGGCAAGGAGTGCTGAGCTGCAGGGGATGGACGTCAGCCGGTTTGCCATGGCTGGAGGCAGGTCCCCAAGGGGGGAGCCACGCAGCTTGGCCAAGTGCAGACCAGATCTGTGCCTGCAAGGCAAATGAACGCAGGTAAAAGTACAGGCAGGGAAGGGAGCGTGGGGTTTCCTGCGCCAAACACTAGATATGGAACTTGCTGCCTTGTGGCCAGCGACTGTACTCGTACATTTTGCGGTCCTTGGAGGGAGCGCTGCCTCTTGCAGCCGGGCTCACTGGCTGGGGCGAGCCCGGGGAGGTGGAGGTGCCTGTTGGTGATGGCCTCTGGGATGCCATGGAGCAGTCCCACCCTGGTGCTGCTCCTCCAAAGCAGGGAAGCCTCCTGGCCTTGAAACCGTTGGCCCAGCAGACAGGGAATGGTCCCAAAGGTGGGGATGGGTCACTTGTGGACCAAGGTTACATCTTCGGGGAGAGGATTGTCAGGAGAAAGGAAGGGGAAGGCCACGGGGGGGGCGGGTTGAGCATCTGTGTGTGGAAAGCTGAATTTCTGGTACAAGATGAAGTATTAACATGACTGGCGTCACAAGGGACCTGGGCAGGCTCCAGGGACATTTTTGGAAGGAGGTAGCTGTCCTGGTCAAGGTGGGTCCCAGCAGCAGAGGGGAGTGAGGGGGAAAGAGGTTCTGGAGGGCACTAGGAGGTTGGAGATCAGTGTCTCAGTGGCAGCCAGCTCCAGATTGCTCCCTCCCAGTGCCACGTACAAGGACAGGCGGGGAAGGGAAGAGCTGGAGTCCGATGGTGTGGCTAAAAATCTGCTGAGGAGACGAGTGACATCTGGAACTGGGAAAGCTTCCCTGGTGAAGCCTCTGCAAGGGAGATGGGCTTCACCTAAGCCAAAAGGGCTTCGCCTGAAGAAGGTGTCATGGAAAGTGAGAGTAAAACTCCTCTAACACCAATGTAGTATTAAGAAGCAGGCATTCTTTTTATTGCAGCACTGGATGCACAGGGGATTGCTCCACCTAACGTGCACACCGAGTAAAGTGAAGATATGTATTAGATACAATAAAACATTTGCATATTCATAGTACACTACATATTCATTGTTATTGACACTTAGGATTGGTTATAAGTTTCTTGCTTCTAATGTAAATTAGTACACTTCCTCAGACAGCACCAATGAAGCCTCTTTATTAACTACGCATGCTCCCCAAGCGGGGTTTTGCCTTCTTTGGGGGGGCCATTTGAGTTGGAGATCGCGATCTCCCACTACCACAATTACCTCTGTCCTGCTTTCAGCTACTTTATTGTTGATGTCTGTGGGTTGTAACCTGTTATCAGCTTGGCTCCCTTCATGTCTAGAACTCCCCCTCTTGAAGGCCTCTCTCCACATTCTTGCCTACTGACTCAGATAACAGTGTCCCTTCTTCTCTCGTTTGTTCTTTTCCTGATCCTTCCCAACCTTGAGATGCCGGACTAAAGCATGTGCCTGTTTTTCTGTTAATTTAGCTGAATTATTTAACCCTTTGGTATCAGCTTCAATATACGTTCTCTCTCTATAGTTGCTCAACCATTTAGTCTAGTTATAATAAGGTATTTTCTAAAGCGAGTACTTATCAAAGGGTGAAGGGATGCCTAAGGTTAGCGAGACGAATCCCACATGCAATGGCTTAGACAAGTGCAAGGAGCTGTGGCCCAGGAGGGGACAGTGCCTGCCTCACCGCGGCACTCACAATAACCATGCAGTTGTGAGGGGGATGTGTTAGCCCTTGAAGTCCTGGATTATCCTAAAGTCATTTTCTGAACACGAGGGTATGAGTGCCTCCAACAGCTTTGCCAAAGGACAGTGGTCAGGTGTTTCAGGTGCTCTGTTCCACCGCTGTCTTTCTGACCTTGGCTCATGGGGATCTCTTTGAACCATAATACTGGATTCCCTGGATTTGCAATGCTTGGGGTGTGCATAGTCCTACTGGTCCTGGAGGTCTTACATTAATTGTCCCAGGAATGTCGATTTGAGGGCGTGGCTGGAAAACCTCAGTCCCAAACTGGGCTGGACAAGAAGGTGCAGGTGCTAAGAGTTGCGGGTGGCAGCTCTTCCCTGGGGAGCAGAAAGTCTGGCAACTCCTACGTAGGAGTATAAGTCACTAATTCAAGTTCTCAGCATCCCTGCTGCACCGAAATCTGGAAATGTGCGGGCAGATAAGTTTCCAGCACTATTGCTCTTTGGGTACCTAAACATTTATGGTGATGTCCCTGCATGCCACAGTCTTGACTGTGCTGACCCATGCAGAGCCTGACTCACATCCTCCGCGAATACAGGGGTTCGGCTGCGTGGCTTGCCTGATGCGGTGCACGTCAGAGGACAAAGCCAGTGGTGGTACCACGCCCCTGGGTACCCGCCCATTCGCTCAGCTGTTAAATAGCCTTAGCTGTAGCATGCAAGGCCACCCCGAGTTGTTCTTTGCCTTCCCAAAATTCTGTAAAACTGTTTGCTCCCACAAATCAGTGTTTACGGATCTTAAAAGCCTGTTCCCTGTCTTTGAGCTCTAGCACTGTCAGGACAAAACTCAGAGTGAAGCCCAGTCACTCCCTACGGGGCTGGCCTGATGTGGAAGCTGTTGGGGCTTACATCAGTCCAGTGAATGGGTCACACCTGAAACACCGTCCCCAGTCAGGACCGAGGTGGAGAAATCAGAGAGGGTCAGAGAAGCAGAGCTGGGCTGATTTAGCTGGGTGAAGAGGGGGTGTCTGACAGCAGCCCATAACTCATCTCATGGCAACTATAAGCAATGGTGTCGAGCTCTTTTGGGCAGCACCAGATGATGTAACATGCAGCAACATCCAGTTTGTGGCTCAGGAAGTTTAGGTTAGGTGTTAGGAAAAGATCCTTCTGCAGAGGGAGGTGGAGCTCTGCAAGAGGTCACTAGAGATGTGACCTCCATCCTTGGAGGGTTTCAAAGCCCAACCAAGCAAAGCACAACCAACCTCATCTGGTATTAACAATAATCCTGCTCCCAACAAGATATTGCATGAGAGCAATGCAGTACTTGTATGAAATAACATCTATAATCCAGTCTCTCATAGGCAGAGAGTTTAGATGTCTCCAAACATTTCCCCTCGGCTACCTGCACCTCCTCCTCTCAGCCCAGGAATGACACTGACAGTGACGGAAATAAAATTTGTAACAAAAACAGCCTCTTGCCACTGAAATTCATGTTTTCTGTCAATGCTCTATGTTCCTTTTCTAATATATTTTCCAATTCTCTCTTAAATGCTCGACCATTTCTTCCAGAAGAACACCAGGAAGGCTTGCAGGTATTTAAGATATACATGGACTACTACTGCTAGATCACCACCTATCTGCTGGCAGGACAGTCCAGCTTGGGGATGCTGAGGCTTGTGCTAAGCCCTGTGCTTTACGGAAATGCGTGTATGGATGTAGTCAGTGACCACCTCCTCTGCATTTCTAGGCCTTGGATGCTGACCGAGCTGTGCTGCAGAAGATGAGGAAAGCAGCCAAGGCGGAGCACAGCTGTGGACAAGGTCAGGGCAGAACGGAGCCTCAGGAAGGGAGAGATGGCGATGGATGGATAAGGGGAGTCCTTGCTGCAAGTCGAGTTGACCGCAGCAGGGAATATGGGTCTCAGGGGTCCCTATAGCTGGGGGGTGGTGGCGGGGGCAGCAGGAGGCAACAGGAGCCAGCCCGGATGCATGGGCAGAACCAGGCTTGGTGACTCCCAGGAGGGAGGCAGGGGTTGGGTGTCCACCCTGACCTTCCCCCTGCACTCGCTGGAGACCATCCATGTCCCCCCAGACCTCATCAGCCACCTCGAAGCCCACATTGCTGCCCAGGAGAAGTTCTCAGCCAACTACCAGCTGGAGGGTGAGGAGCAGCTGGCCAGCGCCTTTAGCACCTTTGCTGCCTTCTCCCGGGAGATGCTGACCTCTATCAGGAGCTTGGTAGGCAGCTCTGTCCCCTGCGTGTACATCAGCGTGGGGCCCCTGGCTTGCAAGGGGATGCTGGTGGGGGTCCTCAGGAAGAGCAGCAGGCTCTGGGTCACAGCCTGGTGGTCCAAGCTCATCCCCTTCGCCAGATGGAGGTGGGAGGCCATGGCGTGCAGTTGCAGAGCCAGTGGCCCAGCCTGCATGGTCAGGGCTGTCTGTGCGAACCTCTGAGGCTGCGCAGAAGAGGCCTCTGGAGGTCTCCTGTCCACCATCCTGCTTGAAGCCATGCTCTCGCCAACACTGGATCAGGATGGTGGTGGTTTTTCAGCCTGGTAGTTTCCAAGGATGGAGGTTTTCAGCTGACTGTTGTCCAAAGTGGTTCCTCTGCAGGCTCACAAACAGCTCAGCTTTCTCAGCACAAGGAGCGGTGCAGGGGTGCAGTGCCAGCGGTGTGATCTCTCTCTCTTTCTTTTCCAGTGGCAGAGTTTGTACTACAACATTAACTTTTCCCTGGAGTCATTAATAAAGGGTGACATGAAAGAGCTCAAAGGGGTAAGCAGGGGCTGAGCGGGCTGCACGGAGGTGGAGCTGGTGAGTGAGTGGCTGGAGACAGAGCGGGTACCAGCTGTGGGGTCTCATCCCTGGCTCTCCGCCGGCAGGGGTACGCGTTGGAAGGGCAGGTCTGCCTGCACCTCCGGTGTGCCGGATCCTGCTCTCTCCTGAGGCTGGCACCTCACACCACAGGTCAGGCTAGGGGTGCCCCTTAGCTGGGACCTCTGCCCGTTTGCAGGCACCTGCCTGAATCCGGAGGAGTCTGGTGGCATTTTCTATGCGGGGAGAAAAATCAGGGTGTTGTGCACCAAATATTGTGCTCTTCTTTGGCCATCAGTGAACAAACTCCCCCCCAATCTCCTAGTGAGGTTCCCACCTCACCCCCAGACCCACCTGCGGCTCTTGCCTTTACATGTGGGAGCAAATGTGTGTCGCTGTGACTCTGAGTGTGCCCCTGTGTATCTACCGGCTGCAAGTCCCTCTCAGAGATCCCGAAGTGACCACGCAATTTGATCTTCAGCACGGTAGAGATATCAGCGAGCACAACAGTGCTCAGCCGTATAGATTTTAGGAAAAGCATCAAACTCATATTTAATATTTGCTTTTTTTAACCAATGGGAAGGTTGTCATGATCCTTGGTAAGTCCGCACACACGTTCATACCCTTACGTCCTGGTGGCTGTACTGAGGCCATCAGCTCTGCGCGAGTGCCCCGGTGCCTTTGCCTGCATAGGGGTGCCTGCGGGTGTTTGGGGTGTGGATGCTGGACAGATCCTGACCGTGATGCTGGAGCAAGGTCACTGTCGAGGGATTGCTGATCGTAGCCTGCATCTAACGTGGTAAAGCAGCTGCCAGTTGTGACCTGGCACCATTCCTCCCTGGGTGATTTTAGGCACAGAGACTCTCCGAGCAGGGTATGTACAACTTGAAACAGTACAGCAATTATTTATCAGCTGATGTACACACAAGGTTGTTAGGATTTAATGAGTTTGATGCTCAGCACCATGATGAGACACCTGAGGACTCACGCTGCCCAGGCAGACCAGCCCGGGAGGAGCAGGGACAGCGCTGCTGCTCCCTGCAACAGATTCTTGTTCTCGGTCATTGCTGTCTTCCACCAGACCTGCTGAGACTCTGGCAACCCCCCTGTGTTTTCTTCTTTTAGGCTTTTATATTTTCCCTCTTGAATCATTGAGCTAGTAATGAACCTGTTTCAGCAACACAAACTCCATAATTTTACCTTTTTAATCTTGTATGGTTCCACTCTATAGATTTTCTCCCAGCTCTGCAGCTTCCTCAGATGCTTGACGAAGGTTTTGCAGCTGGGCTGTATCAGAGCTGGGCTGCGGGTCCTTGAGCAAACAGCTGAATCTCTGGGAAAGTTTTGGACAGGATTGCAGAAAGGAGGATGGGAACTGTGGCAGGGTTTGGGGACTTCCAAAGGACTAATTGCCAAATACTGGAACAAATTATGAGCATTTAGGCATCTGTTTGGAAGTTTGTGCTATACAGGAGCATGGAAGTGGAAGGAGAGAGCAAATTCTGGAACTTCTGGTGTGAAGTAAATTGATAAAACAGTATAAAGTACTAAGGAAAAATTTCACTATTTGCATTCTTAAGGATGATGTCAAGAAGACTGGGAACCAAGAAAACAGGCAGAGAGAGAGGAAAAAAACCAGCTGCCCACAAGGAGTCATAATTAAGCTGAGGGCATTTCTAATGGGATCCAACAGGAATCAGAAGCTGACCTTAATCAGTTTGACATTTTTATTAGAATGGAGATAAATGCAAGATCTGTCCCGACAAGGTTCTGCCTTGACATAAATAAAGAAGTTTTGCCTCGAGGGACAGAGAGGCGCTGGGACAGGGACTCAGAGAGGCTGTGGGATCTCTGTCTTTGGGGTCTTTCAACACCTGCCTGCACAAAGCCTGGTCTGAACTCAGTGCTGTCCCTGCCTTGGGAGGGAGGTTAGACTAGAGACCTCCTGAACCAACCTGATTTACTCTTCCTTTCTTTGATACAGAGGTTTGCAGAGCAGCAAGTAGTGAGAACAGGGCAGGACACAGGTGATCTGAGTAAACGCATTTAATAGACAAACACAGGTGAACGTACCAAGACGATAACCACTGGAGAGAAGCACACAAAGTCAAATGAGAAACAAATGATTAGCAAGACTAGTTCAACATTAAATGAATACCCTGGGAAGAATCAGACTGTGCTGATGTTGCCAGGTTTGGGTGGGTTTCTGATGTCTCTCTTGGTGGTGTTTCGGTTAAACATGACGTTCTGGCTTCAGCAAGTGAGAAGCTGGTTGGTGCTTTCTGGCTTGCGCATGTCTGAGCAATTCCTTTTGCCCTAAAATTGTGAGTCTGTGAAAGACGTTACAGCTGGGTACCAATACGTACGTACCTATGTGATGTACACATGCGTGATGTACGTTTTGGAGCCGATGTGTGTTTGCGGGTGTGTGCAAGCGTGTGCCCGTGAGTGAATCTGCACTGGTGCCACACTTTGCTGTGCGCTGAGGAGAGGCGAGGACCTTGCTGGGGAGGGACAGTGCTGAGGACAGCCGTGTCCTGGATCTGCAAGGGCCTTTACGCTAGGGTGACCCGGCTTTTTTGAGGATGAGGAACGCTCTGTCCTAGTCGTAGTCATTAAACGATGCCTTTGGCTCTTCCTAGGAGTTCAAGAAGCCCTTTGAGAAGGCCTGCAAAGACTATGAGAGCAAACTGTAAGTCTTCAGGCTCCCTCACCCTGAGGCCTGGACTTGGAGGCTGGTTTTTGTCTGCCTGCACAGTAAGCAGTCAGATGGAGCCTTTCACCTGTCTCCCCTCTTCCCTCCAGCGCCAAGATTGAGAAGGAGAAGCGTGAGCTGGCGAAGCAGCACGGCATGGTGCGGAGCGAGGTGAGTGGGGGCGAGATCGCCGAGGAGATGGAGAAGGAGCGCAGGATCTTCCAGTTGAACATGTGTGAGGTAAGGACAGGGACCAGCCTATGCTGCACAGAGTGGTGTTAGAGTTTCTGAATCGGCACCCAAGGAATGAATTTCCCTTCCTTCGGTGCACAGCGACTGTGCCGCAGCCCCGGCAGGGCCCCGTCTGTAGCGGGCAGACATGAGCAGCGACTCTCATGCTGGTGTTTCTCACTTGCCCTCCAAACTGAGATTGTTTCAAAGCAGTTTTTTTTGTCCAAATCCACACTGATTTTTCATTTAAGGCTATCTTTTGTCCCTAGTCAGTGAGTGATGCATCTGCCCAGGGTATTGCAGGTCCTTTTCTGCCTTCTGGGGAGGCTGAAGCCCCCCAGGCTCTGCCCTGGGCACCGCACAACGATTTCATTCCAAGTATCCAACTCCTTGTAATTATGTGTTGGAAACAGTTACTGTTTCTGTGCTGGAACTGCTGTTCTACTCCAAACACCAGGAGCCCCTGTGCTATGGAGCTGCACTGTCCTCCAACAGGGCCAGCGGGTCAGGTGGGGGTTTCAGTCTGTGCTGGTGGGAGTCCACGGGTAGGATTTGGATTCCTGAGAGGGTGTCTTCTAGGAAACACTTCTGATGGATTGAGGGTGTTTTGAATGATCCCCTTACAGTACATACAGGGAAGCCTGAGGCTGGACACATTGAACACGTATTTTGGAAGGTGATTTACCATGTTGGACTGTGGGTCTTCTGCAAATGGTTGTTAGTAGGTTGCTGTTTTTGCAGTAGTTGCAATATCAAGAGAGATGATGCTGGTGTTGGACTAGTCTAGAGACGGATGGAGAAATACTTTACCCGTTTCACAGCACAACACACTGTTTCATGTTGTCAGTTCAGTGACTGAAAGGGCCAGTGTTGGTTTTCAGGATGGAGGATGGGCTGGGTGAGGTGGCAGACAGGTTTGGGCTGGAAATCTGAACCTTCAGCTCACTTCTGAAGGCCCTGAAGGCAGGCTGAGATGCCAGCTGTGTGCGGGATACAGGCAGGCGGGCTCGCAGCACTGACGCCATGGGTAGGGTCAGGTGGAAGTGGTGCAGTTCATGGCGCAAGTCTAGTGGGTCTTGGAGGAACTTGGCTCTTGAGCAATGAGATTTGAAGATCTGTATGAAAGCTGGCCATTCGTCAGTGACAGCTCCATGAATGATGAATCTTAGCGGGTGTATTAACTGTTTGCCCTGTGTAAGTAAAGCCCAGCAAGCCCAGGGTCCATGACACCACGTGGGTCCACCACACCACATGGGTCCACCACTCTGTTGGCCAGGTCAAGGTACTGGGCCCAGCTTACCACCATCTTCTGACCCCATAAAAGCCACATGAGCAGCTCCTATCAGGGTGTGACTGCTGGGATGGGTCACAACGCACTGCGGGGACGGGGGGCGGGGGGGGAGGATGATCAAAAAGTGCATAAAAAGCATTTCTGTCTAAGCTACAAATTCAGTCCCTGTGTTCTTTTCCATTCAGTATCTAATCAAAGTGAATGAGATCAAAACCAAGAAAGGGATTGACCTGCTGCAAAACCACATCAAGCACTGCAGCTCTCAGTTCAAGTAAGAGCGACCGGTACCCTGCCTGCATGCCCCTTCTCTCCAGAAGTGCTGGTTGTAGAGGGGACCTGGGGGTGCCTTAACTTGTGGGACCTGGATTCCTGCAATTGCCTTGGCCTGTCCTGTAGCTTGCTAAAAGTCCTCTTCTCCTGGAGGTGATGGAGGCAAGGATCTCAATGGGGGGGTGTTTCCTCTCTTTACTCTGACATTCTCATAAGCCAGTGTAAAGCAGAAATCTGGGATGCAAAGAGGACAGAGTGCTGAGCACTCTCCCTGAATTTAACTGCCTCCAAATCTTTCTAAAATAAATTTCCTGAGAAAGATTTTTTTTCAATTATGAAGTGGAAGTGCTGCCTGCTGAAGGCATGATGGGCTCTGAGGTGGGAGCCTGGGGTCTGTAGGCTTCACAGCCAGAGCATGGTTTCAGGACTTGCCCTTACGTTAACCTCTCCTCTCAGTTTTTTCCAGGAATGTTTAAACACAACAGCAAAACTTAAGAAGTTTACAGAGAAGCTCATCCCAGAGCTGCAGAGTGTGAGCATTCATCTGAAGTTGGGTGCGGGGAGCAGGAGCAGGCTGGAGAGCAGGGATGTCTTCCCCAGGGCCTCCTCTTCCTCTGCAGAAGCAGAACTGAGGCCTTTCACAGCTCTTCGTATCTGTTGATCACTATGTCCTGATCCTCTGATGTGCAGTGGCCTGTGGAGGGGTGAAATGCAGCCATCACTGGGAGTGGGAAAATTATGGTGCCACATCCCAGGGCACAGACTAGGAAGAACAGACCTAAGTCTGGGTACCAAGGAGATCCTGACGTGTTTATCTGCCAAAGCCCTAGCTGCTCTGCAGACTTCTAGATTTTTCATTTATGCTCTTAGTTTTCCGTGGCTGTTGCTGCCAAATCAAGCTCAAAATGCCTTTCCTCGAGGGCTTTGTTTTGCTGTAGAGGAGGGTCATGTAAGCCTTGTGAACTCTAGCTTTTGACTTTGAGCTCTGTCAGTCATACGTGGCCTGGAGACAACAAGGCGTTTTTCCAGGTCGCAAGGCTTTCAGAGACAGTCTGAACACTCATGTCCCGGGTGGTGTGATGTCCTCCAAGTGCAGCAGAAGATTTATGTTGGTTTCCCAGCATTTTTAGACCTCTGTTCCAGTTTGCTTGGGCTTGCTTATCCTTCTCCATACTTCCTTGCAAGTCAAAATTTGCAGAGCTTTGGGACATGGTCCTCACCCAGATACTGTGACAGCATCACTTGTAGTTGTCTCACCTGGTCCTGCAGTGCAGGTGTCCTCTGGGTATCTGCTGCTTTGTTTGACTTAATCTGCTTCAGGGGTGTTACCCTGCTTGTTCCATAATTTGTAATCATTCATATTAAAATTCATTATGTAAATAACAAAAAGAGGGGAGACGCTACCCCAGGCAGGGTAATCGAGCACAGCAAGCAGTATCTTATGGATCCCTCATGCAGACAAACCCCCAGGCTCCATTTCACGGCCACATTCCTGTGCCAAGGTTCATCAACCTTTTGATGGCTTGGAGACGTTTTAATTATTTTAATTACCAACACTACCAAGGGAAAAAAAAACAACCACCATGGTGATCTGCAAGCTGTTGGTTGCTTTTATACTGTGGAGAGCTGCAACAGCTGTTTGCTCAGTAAAATGCAGCCTGTTTTCCTGTGGTCTCATGTTGCAGGAGTCCTGGCGCTGGGGACATGCCTGCTCCCTCCTCTCCACTAGTTCTCCACTGAAATGCTTCTTGCACATGCCACATACCATGGCACTGCAGGGGATGAGTGGCGACCTCCCACCGCAGGAATGGGGCTCGGTGCATCCCACGGACATGAGGAGGCAGGGAGGGCAGCGGGTGGCGTGGGGGCACCTCCGCTGCACCTGGGAGAAGGAGTGGGATGCCACAGCTGAGGCAGGAGCCTCCTTCTGCCATGTGAGCGGCTCACAGTGCTCTGGTGCCTTTCAGATGAAGATCAGGCAGGACGAGGAGAAGAAGCAGCTCTGCTCTCTGCGGGATCAGCTGAAATCGGTGTTGCAGCTGGAGCAGAAAGAGGTAAAGGCTGGTGCTTCTAGCAAGGGAATGCGGGGTGGTGACGGCAGAGGGAATGGCATGGCAGCTGCTTATATAGTGCCTGCCTGCCGACGCAGAAAGCCGCAGGGTTTCTGGTGGGCTCTGGAGGAGCACAGAGTCCCTGGCAGTCCCATGAGGACATGCCCTTGGTTGCCAGCGGCGCTGATGGGGTCGGGCCTCACTGCTAGTTCTCTCCTTCTGCCAGGACCCTGGGAACAAGCAGGCAGGGTACAACATGCACCAGCTGCAAGGGAACAAGCAGTACGGCACGGAGAAGTCAGGGACCCTCTTCAAGAAAAGCGATGGGTAAGTTGGGATCCAGCATGCCCCTTTCAATTGTGCTTTGGGGACTTGGGGCCAGAGCAGGGCTCACCCACACCAACCTCCTCTCCCTGGGGTGGCCACAAGGCAGAGCAACAGGACCAGCATACATGAAGGTGTGCCCCACACTGTCCCAGCCTCCAACAGCTTTCAACACAGAGCTCCAGGCAGCTTGTGTCCATCTTTTAGTTCTGAGGACAGTCCTCTCCTGTGAAGCTGCCCAGTGTCCTCTCAAGCCCTGAGAGCGCTGGGAGTGAGGACCCCTGCACCCACCATAGGAAGCCAGAACCAGCTCCCCGTCTTTCCTTCCAGCAGGGATCCTGCCACCTTCATCCAACACCCCAAGGTCTTGTGCTGGGAGGGACGGGGAAGGGTCGGTTCTTCTCCCCCTCTCCCAGGCACTCATTGCTTTCCAGAACCCCCTCCATCGCCTCTGCTCCAGGATGAGGAGCCCTGACCCCTCCACCCTTCCTGGGTGGGAGACACTCAGGGGTCCACTGGGGATTTATATATGGTCTTGGTGATGTTTTCTGCTCTTTTCTCCCTTCCCTTCCTCCTCAGCCCTGCCCCGTCCTTTGCCTTTTAAACCCCTCTGCCCTCACATTGGGCTCAGCTCCCCGACTGTGAGAACTGGGGAAACGAGCAGAAATGTAGAGTGAATTAGACACAGCATGGGTCAGTGCAGCCTTGGAGACGGCATCATGGGCCAGAGGGGAGAGAGATCCAGCAGATGTTCTGTGCTCCTCGCCCAGAAGTCAGACTCTGAGCTCCTGGAAAACACTCCTCTCTCTTTGGAAAGAGGATCATGTCCCACCACTGCATGGGAGTATTCTTGCTGGGAATCACAGGGGTCCTGCGCAGGGAGACTTGCACACCTGGAAAGGGCTGTGAAGTGTCCTAGAAAAACCTGAAACTGGACAGAAAACAGTGAACTGGGGCTCAGGAGTCTCCTTCACCGCAGACTGAAGTTCAGTCTCTCTCCTCTTTTGGGTGTATCTCTTCCACCTTTCCCCTGTGATATGGCACTGGAAAACCAACCTGGGAGCATTTTGGAGGTGATGGTCCTGGATGTTTGTTGAGGGCTTCTGCAAGAGGCTTGGTGCTCTGCTAGTAGGTCCTGCTGCCCCAGCTGATGCTCTGCACCTGTATCACCTTCACAGCAGCTGTGCTGCCTGTCCGTACAAGCTTGTCTTATGCCATATGACGGGTCCTTCTCAGCCCAGAACAGACCAAGAGTGACAGACCCCATCCATGGCAGTCCAGCAGGCATGTCTGATGAGAGCTGTGGACCCATGCTGTGCCTTGCATGGCACTCACATTTGCCAGCACTGCGCTGCATTGGATGTCTCCTCCTCCGTGTGTGTGTGTGTGTGTCCTCTCGGCTCACCCTCTGCTCATTTCCAGGTTGAGAAAAGTCTGGCAGAAGAGGAAATGCACCATCAGCAATGGCTACCTGACCATCTCTCACAGCGTGGTAGGAACTGCTTCTTCCACTCTGCTCTGCTCCTGCCTGGAAGCTGCTGCCCACCCCACAGGGTCCACAGGGCCTCCCTGGGGCTCACCGGAGCCCTTGTGCCTGCTGCTTGCTCTGCTGGGCTGCCCTGGCGTAAGAGGCTTTCTATTGAGACTTAGGCAACCCACGAGAGCTTTAGACAAACACGGGAGGTCCTCGCGTGTCTGTGTGCGTGGAGGGGCATGAGCCTGGGGACCTGGCTCCACTCATGGGGTGACTGTTGGCAAAGAAAAGGTCCATGTTGCTATTTCTTGCCTTGCTCCTGAGACTGGAGCCAAAGACAAAGTGCTGGGCACGAGGCAGATCTGCAGCTCTCCCTCCAGAGCCAGGCGGTGCTCGTCACTGCTGGACCGCAGCCCTTTGATGCTTCCTCATTCTGTTTGTAGCTCAACCGCCCACCAGCCAAGCTGAATTTACTGACCTGCCAGGTGAAGCCGAACACGGATGACAAGAAATGCTTCGATCTGGTTTCCCGTGAGTGCTGGTGCCTGCCCTGTGGTTCCTTCGGGAAGGGCCTGGAGAGGCGGGCAGTGCTTTGGACTGACTCAGAAAGCCAGTGAGGGCAGGGGCGAGGGGAAGCTCTACAGCTTTGGGCCAGCCTGGGGGGATTACCCTGGGGAAATTGTGCCAGGAGGCAGCTCTGCTCAGGAGCAGTGATGCACACAGAGGGTATGAGATCAGCAGCACTGCTGAGGGGCAGGGCAGGGCTCATGGGCACCACACAAGTGTGGTTCCTGGGCTGCAACATCCCTCGTTCCTGGTACAGGAGCAGGTCCCTTTATGCCTGGGGTCCACTGGGGAGGGGCTGAGTGAGACGGAGGTGGCTGTCACCCCAGGTACCAGGGCTGGAGATTGCTCCTGGCTCTGCTGAGCCCAGCTCAGGCATTTTGTGCCCTGCCGTGAGCCTGGCAGGCAAAACAATTGAGCAGGGTGCCTAGAGGAGACCGGCTCTGTGTGTTTTAGACAACCGGACATACCGCTTCCTGGCAGAGGACGAGCAGGACTGTGTCGCGTAAGTACTGGCAACGCCTCGCTGCGGACCGAAAACTGCTCCTCTGGCTGCTGATGAGGAGCCAGCTCTTTGGCTAATTGAGGAGCCAGCTCTTTGGCTAATTGAGCAGCACACCACAGCCCCTTCTTCGATGTCCTTCCCACCCTGACTGTGTCCCGGTCACTCGGGGTGGGGGCTGGCTGGCTGTGAACAGGACGTGGAGCTTGATGGAGGGTCCTGGCACCCAGTTTGCTGCTGGAGTCCTGTGCAGGACCTTTGTGTGTGGTGGCTGCTGTGCAGACTGGGGCAGAGCGGGATCTCCCCTGCAGCGGTGGGATGAGCCCCGCTGCCCTCCTCGCCCTGCAGCCCGAGCATGGCCGCCCAAAACCCTGCTCCTAAACCGCTTTCTGCCTGTGCAGCTGGGTGTCCGTCCTCAGCAACAGCAAGGAGGAGGCACTGAACGTGGCCTTCAGCAAGGCGCAGAGTGGAGGGGAGAGCAGCCGGGAGGAGCTGACTCGGGCCATCATCGAGGAGGTCAGAGGCATTCCCGGGAATGGGGAGTGCTGCGACTGCTCTGCGCCAGGTGAGAGCCAACCGGGTTTCTTTCCATGGGGCTGCCATGCTTCCTCCCCCCTGGACAGGACAGGCAGAGCTCTGCCCTGCCCTCTGCACCATCCAACTCCTGGAGACCTGCAGGCATCTGGGGTCTTGCCCTTCCCCTCTGTCCTGCTGGGGAGCTTCTACCCTGGGGTGGTGGGGGAGACCGGCGGGGAGGAGAGGTAGAAGACCTGTACGAGCCTGGCGGTCTTGTCTTTACAGATCCCACTTGGCTCTCCATTAACTTGGGCATCCTGATCTGCATTGAGTGCTCTGGGATTCACAGAGAGATGGGTGTGCATCTGTCCCGCATCCAGTCGCTGTCTCTGGACAAGCTGGCAACCTCCGAATTACTGGTAGGACATTGCCAGTGTGCTCTGTCCTCAAGCCTCCCCCTGCTTCTGCTGTGGTCTTCTTGAAAGTTAATTCAGTGGGTTTGTCACCTGCTAAACTGACCCCCACCCACCCGTAATTCCCAGGGTTTAGTGGTTATTGTGGCAGGAATTGTCATCTTCAAGGAAGGGAGGAGAGGAGAGGAGAGAGTCATTTCGCTGTTGCTGGGTCACCCGTCTCCCTCAGTCCCCTTCCCCCATCTGTTTCCCCCGGTGCCGCGGAGCCGTGGGGCAGGGCCAAGCTTGAAGTGGGGTAGAGCAGAGTGTGGGGCAGGCAGGGGGTTGGACACTTAGCATGGAGCTGCTTTAGGGCCAAGCTGCTCCAGGTGCTCATGGGTTTGGTAGGGCTGTGACGGGAGCTGCTGGCAGCCGGTGGGCAACAGGGCAAGGGATGGGAGTGTTTGGCAGGGATCATTGCTGGCCCAGATCTGAGCCCAGGGGTCAGTTTTGGGGTTGGTTGCATTGCTGGAGTTGGGAAATCTCAGCTGCAGGAGTCAGGGCAGAGTCTCGGGCCATCGGGCACACACATCCCGACACCCCTTGACACCCCCTCGATACCTGGTCAGGAGCTCAGCCTGGAGCTCCCTCTCCTGCTGCCACGTGTGTAGAGCTGTTGCGTGTCCTATGGCACCTCTAGCCTGGCTGTTTTGCAGCTGGTGAGGAATATCGGCAACTCTGGCTTCAACGACATCATGGAAGCGAATCTCCCCAGCTTTTCCCTGAAGCCCACGGTGCACAGTGACATGTGAGTTGCTCTGCGAGAGCTGTGTTTTGTGGGAGGTTAGATATGGGGCCCTCGCCCATGGGGACATGCTCTGCCGTCCTGTCTGCTCCCTGCAGTGACCAGGCACATGGCACTGCCCGATCTCCTCCCCAGATCGTAACTTCTCTTTAGAAGCAATTTCATCAAG
This sequence comes from Cariama cristata, assembly GCF_000690535.1. Taxonomy (NCBI): domain Eukaryota; kingdom Metazoa; phylum Chordata; class Aves; order Cariamiformes; family Cariamidae; genus Cariama; species Cariama cristata. The sequence goes on along the minus strand of NW_009606414.1, from coordinate 11,562 downwards.
CACAGCAGGAAAAAAAAAATTGATGAAGGAGGGAACAGTGAGGAAGAGTCAGCAGGACAGCTCAAGGATTGACCCTGAGGTCAGGACAAGGATTGAGGAATCAGTGCTGGAAAGGGAAAGGCAAGAAGAGAAACGTAAAATCCCAAGTGGCCCTGCCAAGCAGGATGACCCTGGCTGCACATCAGCAGGGCAGGGAAGGGCGGGAGGGTGGAGTGGGATGAGGGACAGGGACTTGCACGGTGCAGAGTAGTTCCCTCTGCCCAGTGGTGAGGGCCCTGGGTCAGCAGGATCAGCGTAGGCATTGAACAAGAACCTGCTGAGGATGCAGGAACCCTCGTCCTTCATCCCAGAGTGTCCCAGTCTCTAGGCTCTGTTGTGGTGTGGCTGGTACCAGCAATAGCTGGGGGGTTTCCCCTGGGCTTAGTGCAGTAAACCTGGGATGCAGCAGAGCTCTTGGGGGAAATACGTAGCTGAGGGGCTTATTGTCAGAGGCCAAGAGGACTTTCAGGAGGCTGGAGAGCAGGCAGATGAGGCATGATTATGTTCCATTACAGGCGTGTAAGTCCCAGCTAGGGCGCTGTTTAGACAGTGTGGCCCTGCCCCGCAGTGAATAGGTAGGTAAGGAACCGCACTTGGCAGGCGGAGAGCTGGGACATCAGGAAAATACAACTGGAACAGCGAGGTCAAGATCCAAGTTGCCATATCATCCCTTCCACTTGGATGCTGGGGAAACCGAAATTGCGTGAAATTAATAATTCAGCTCTTCCTCAATGGCTTTTTCTGTTTGGAGCACTCCTTTGTCCCCAGGGTACTTGCGGCCACCCCAGATCCTCTGGCCAGCCACTACTTCTGCTGTTCTTGACCTCTCCAGGGGGACAGTCCCAGCTTACTTGGCCAGCTCTTGTCTGGAATCTGTTCCTGAGCCATGGATACTCTCAGCCAATTCATGCCACATGGTGTTTTCCAGTTCTTGAAATTTCTGCTCGTTCCCCTAATTCTCACAGTTGGGAAGCTGAGCCCAGTACCAAAGTGTGAGGGCAGAGGGGTTTAAAAGGCAAAGGACGGGTCAGGGCTGGGGAGGAAGGGAAGGGAGAAAAGAGCAGAAAACATCACCAAGACCATATATAAATCCCCAGTGGACCCCAAAGCATCTCCCACCCAGGAAGGGTGGAGGGGTCAGGGCTCCTCATCCTGGAGCAGAGGCGATGGAGGGGGTTCTGGAAAGCAATGAGTGCCTGGGAGAGGGGGAGAAGAACCGACCCTTCCCCGTCCCTCCCAGCACAAGACCTTGGGGTGTTGGATGAAGGTGGCAGGATCCCTGCTGGAAGGAAAGATGGGGAGCTGGTTCTGGCTTCCTATGGTGGGTGCAGGGGTCCTCACCCCCAGCTATGGCCGTACTCCCGCTTTAAATGCATGACAGTCAAGTTCTCATTTAATTATGTAACTGGAGGAGAGGAAGCTTTAAGGTAACCACAGTGTTCTGTACGAGTTCCTACGAATGCTGCTGCAGAGGAGTTTGGGGAATGTGACAGAGAGAGGAAAGGTGCTAAACTGCCCGGTGGGTCTGAAGGAGAGAGAGGGAAGGGGGCTGGGGCAGCGGGAGAGGAGGGGATGGCCCTGGGATGCCCACTGGGTTGTTCTGTGGCCTCTAATGCCCTTTCGGCTGGTCTCTGCCAGGGCCTTTCGGAAAAATTTCATCATTTCCAAGTATGTCAAGAAGAAATATGCCAAGAAGAGCTCTGCTGCTCAGTGCTCCAGCCTCCCAGAAGCTGTGAAGGACAAGGACATACTTTCTTTGCTCCAAGCATATGCAGAGAACGTGGATTTGAGCGAGCCTGTGCCGACACCTCTGCAGGTATGGCCACCCGACCCGTGGGACCCTATGGCAAACAGCTTCGCCATCACCTCGCCAACCGGCCCATAAGGGTCCCTGTGCCCGGGAGGGGACAGCATTTTCTGGTGAAAACGGTACTTTCTGTGAGCGGGGAGCACCAGGCAGACTGGAGCAGGGTGAGGAACATCACGCAGCGGGAGGTTTTCTGGCTGCAAGCCCACAGCCCCCCTCCTGCTGTGTGATCGTGGGGGCCAGGAGTCATACCCACAAGCCCAAGGCTTTCCAATTTGTAACTGAGATTTACTTGTAAACTTCTGAGTGGCTTTTCTCAGGACATCCAAGTCTCGCTGTAGGCTGAAAAATCAGGGCAGCATTTTTTCCTGCGAAACAGCAGTGAGTCCTTCTGTAAGTGCAAGATGGGAGCACAGCCCCAACCCTCGGAGCTGTGGGCACCCCGCCGTGCCACTCCCTTTGCCGGTAAGGATGCCAGTGGGGGTCCTCCGGAGTAAGAGCGGAGGAGAAAAATGCTGCAGTGAGCAAGATGCACCATCAGTATAGGATGTCTTGGGACAACCTGGCAAGCGAGAAGCAGCTCCGCAGGGAGCAGCTGTTGCCCACCCTGGGGTTCTGGTGAGACGGTGGACTCAGCAAAGTTCAGATACTGACCTGGGGAGAGAAGTCACCTTTGGTTGCCTCAGTTTCTAAATGTGAAAAGGGGATGATTGATCCTTCTTCAGGAAGCCAAGAGCCATGGCTCTGCGCATCTTACCTAGGGTCTCACGAGCCTTGGGGGGCTCTGAAGAGACAGTCAAACCTGTTCATCTCTCAGGGATTTTAAATGTGTAAGGACAGTCTCTAAAGGCAGCATTCCTGTCCACGGTGGTGTAGGCAGACACAGTCTCATCCTTGCTGTATTTTTTTTGGTTACAGGAACCTGGGGAAACCATTCTCCACCTGGCAGTGGTGTTGTCTGATCGAACCTCTTTGCATATCGTTGATTTTCTTGTCCAGAACAGGTAAGCTCATGATACCCAGCTTGTTGTTGCTAAGCTCTGCTAGTGAAAGGTGCAAGACTGATAGTCTTCTCCAAAATGCTCCCAAAAAAGAGGGAAATCACCAGGGCAGGCCTCCCGGCAAACGTGCCTTGGTCTCGGCTTGAGGTAGCTTCCCCTAGATCAGAGGGGCCTTGGGTTCCCTCGTCTCCGCTGGGTTGAGGTGTGACGGTGGAGGTGACCACTTCTGGGTGGGAAGAAGGACACGTGGCAGTGTTTGCTGTGGCTGGGGCCGGTGGCTCTTCCCAGGGGTGCTGACATTATCCACCCTCTGCTGCAGCGGAGGTCTGGGAAAGCAGACGGCGGAGGGAAACACGCCGCTTCACTACTGCTGCTCTCACAACAAACCCGAGTGTGTCAAACTGCTGCTGAAGGCCAAAGCCAACATCACCATCCGTGAGTGGCCATGGGACACCCCCCCACCGAGTGTCTTCTCAGCTCTTCTGTGGAAACACCTCCCTAACCTTGCTAAAGCGCTCAGCAGTGCTCGCCTGCAGCTGGGGAGAGGCGGGTTGATGTTGGCGTTGGGTGGGGACCCTGCCCACGGGGTGACGGCCACAGCCCCAGGCTCTTCGTATGTCCAGTGAGGTGCCCTGCTCTGACACGGCTCTTAGCTGGCCCTCAAGGCTCAGTGGCGTTCACAAGGCAATTTGGGGTGCACGTGACCCTCTGCAAGCGGGGTGACCACATCTCACAGGTTCCTGTTTTCAACAGCCTAGGACAGAAGCAGTGGCTTTGCTCTCCAGCTTGGGGCAGGGGATGCTCCTCTCTGCTCCCCACGGGGAAACCAGCTTGTTCTGGGGCACTCTTGACCCCAGGGAGCTCGTGCCTCTGCCCCACTTCACTTGTCCCCCTCCCAGGCGGGCAGCCAGGGGCCTGCAGCTCTGTGGTGGGACTGTGCTGGAGTCCCAGAGCTGCAGCTCCCAGGGGAGCTGGGAGTTGCTCCAGTCACGGAGCTGCCGGAGGCCAGCAAGGCAAGCCCTGCCTGAGCTGCTCTTCCACCGCAGCACATGCACGGCAGGAGCCAAAACAGGCACTTGACTCATTTTCAAAGCAACGCTGGAGAGCAGCTCGGAGGGATGCCAAAGCACTCAGAGACGGTGTGTGCTGGTGCTCTGGAGTCCAGCTCACAGGTCCAGCCATTTATACTGTCCATGAATCTCCTCTTCCCAACACAGAAGTGAGCTTTAAAACTGGGGTCCTGGGTGAAATAGGAGGGCACAAATGTTTCCACCATCAAGTATCAGCTGAGCTGGTGGGTGTGTTGTGCTGTGCCTCCCGGGATGCTCCTGAGAGGCTCCTGTTTCCTGCTCCAGGCAGCGCGGTGGCAGCCTCTCGGAGGACAGAGAGACCCAGAGGAGCTGGGCGCATGTCCTCCCCGTCACACTGTGATTTGGCAACCAAATGTCTCACTGCCTCGGCCATGCTGGGCACAGCCATGCCTGACCTGTCTTTACTGACTGGGACCACTGGTACCTCAAGCATCTGGAGTCCGCACTGCAGACCCTGCCGCGGCTTTGGGGATGCTCTGTGGTCCCTCAGGGTGCAGACCTCTTGCTGTTCCCTTCTCCCACCCTCTCCCCCTTCCCCAGAGTTCCCCTCAGCCCACACCTCCCTAGCCAGGCTCGTGCTGCAGCTCTGCAAGGAGGGGTTTTGCAGAAATAGTAATGTTGCAGAGTTGCAACAACACCATCACAGGTCCCATCCTCAGACCTCCCAGGAGTGGAAGGGGGTTTTGTTTAAAAAGTGAAACTTTAGTAAAATGGGTGTTGCTTGTTTACACTTCACTTACACACCTGCTTGCAAGCACTGGGACCTGTGTGTCCACCAGGCACCAGGACACACATACTGGGTCTGCCCAAAGCTCTCTGCGGTGACGCAGAGGACAAGGGGTGCTGGCTGTGGAGTCCTCCTCTGCTTTTGTAGCCTTTAGACTTTGGCAGTGGCTGAGCTCTCTACCCTATCCCATCTCTGCAAGTCACCAGGATTTACTTGGACTCTTTTCTTTCCTTACCTGGGTGTTTCAGCTCCTGCCCTCTTCTTCATCTTCCCACCACCACCCCTTAATGGCCTGAGCCTTTCTTTTGGTCTGGGTTTGGGCTGCCCCTTCTTTTAGGCTTATTTGCCCCCAAATGCCCCAAACACAGCACTACTCTTCAATTTGCTGAGCCTAATGCAGACTTGTGGTGTTCAAGGCTGCTGTTTCCCCCCTCGCAGCTAACGAAGCAGGAGAGACAGCCCTGGATGTTGCCAGGAGGATGAGACATCCCCTGTGTGAAGAGCTGGTAAGACACTGTGTCTCATCATCCCTCTGGTTTCGGGACTTGTCCCAGCGGCAGAGATGTGGATGTGTCCTGCATGCCCCTCAGCATCTCCAGTGCGTGTGAGATGCAGAGGAGGGTGCGGAGGGGTCCAGCGGGCGCTGGCCCTGCTGGCATGAGGTCCCTCAGGGCAGAGTGGTTTGGGACAGGCCAGGCAGGGGCCACACCATGCCTGGACAGGGGAACCTGAGGCTGTGTGGGCTGAGCACATCTCCTCAGTGAGTCCAAGCCTTACTTCTGCCAAGTCCCGATTTGTGTGTTTGGAGAGCTTTGCGGAACCCCCTCGCTGCTGGGAAGCACCGCCCGCAGCTTGCAGATGTTGTTCTGATGGCGGGTGGTCAGAGATGGGGCCAGCAGCTGCCTGTGGGGCTGGTGGGGCAGGTCAGGGCTGGTGGGGGCCTCAGGGAGCTCCTCTGTGCCCCAGCTGCTGCAGGCCCAGAGCAATCAGTTCAACCCCCATGTCCACGTGGAGTATGAGTGGTGGCTGCGCCAAGACGACATGTATGAGAGCGATGAAGACCTGGACGAGAAGGTGAGGTGCTGACAGGCTCTGGCTTGGGGCCACACGTGCTGCCACTGACTCATTCCCATTGCGCTGGAGTGGGCTCCTGTAGCTGCCCAGCCGTACCTGCTCTGTCTAACCCACAAGTGTCCCTTTCCCAGCTGGGTCCTGTGAAGAGGGGCTCTGCTCGTTCCCAAAGCTGCTACCACCCCTCTGCCGCTGCCCT
>NW_009606414.1:811-5520 GCF_000690535.1 Cariama cristata | reverse complement strand
ATGTGCCGCCGGCCCCCTCCTACGCGCCCCCACTCCCGCCCCAGCGAGCAAAGCCAGGTGAGAGCCTGTGGTGGGGTCCTGCACGGGCTGGCAGGGTGAGCTGCTGCAGCGTGGCTCCATCGGCAGAGGGTGGTCTGGGAGGGAGATGGGCCCTCGATGGGGTGTGCGGGGTTGGCTGGTGCCCTAGGGCACCCGTTGGTCCTCTGCTCCTTGGGAGACCAAGGCTGGCTTGGTGCTGCTTTGAAGCGCAGCACAACATATGCTCACCCTTGGAGCTCCTACGCCGGTGATGTTAGGATGTGCTGTCCCCTCCCAAATGCTGCTGTTGGGAGAGGCAGAGGAGCACGTCTTTAGAGACAGGGCTGGGAAGACAAAGCTGCCAACAGAAACAGCAGCAGCATTGCAGTTCTGCTCCTTAGCCAGACCAACTCCCACTGTCCTTGCCCAGCCTTCCCATGGTGTGTCCCACTTCCAAGCTTTCCGGGAGACTCATCAAGTCCTGCCTGACTTCCCCTCTGCTTATCTCAACTTTTTGCTTCCAACCTGATGCATTTCTCAAGTCAGACCTGCAAGCAGAGAAAAGAAAATCCCTGCCCACACATTTGTGTCCATTCTCCCCTGGAGTGTTGCCCCAGGAGCCCTTCTCAGCACCAGCTTGCCGCTGACCCCTGATCTGTGCTTGCTCTGTGTTCAGCTCCCCAGGGGGCATATCCACCCTTCCTTACCGGCTCGTTTGTCTTTGCTGAGGACACAAGAAGCGGGAGGAGTCCATCCCTGCCTCTCAGCATCAAACACAAGCGCACATCCTCGGAGCCTGCGCCCTGGGTACCGCTCAGCCCTGAGCAGCCCAGCCTGACCAGCCTGGCTTCAGGTAATGACAGGACAGGCTCAGGATGGGCAAGGAGCCAGACCACGCTGGTGGGAAGGAACTGCTGGAGGTCTGTAGTCCAGCACCTGCACTAGGTCAGATTGTCGGTGGCTTTGTCTGGTTGAGCCTCATTCATGGATCAGGCCCGTGAGACTTCTTGCTTGGCCGCGGGGCTGGGAGAGCTGTGGCACTGGATGGTGTGCCCACACCTAAGCACGAGTGGGACTCCCCACACCCTGGCTGTTAGACACCAGGGCCTCCAGGGCAGGGTTATTCTAGGGTTTGCTGGGCTGTTGGAGATGCTGAATTCAGAGAAAGGAATGATCCCGTCCCTGTCTTTCAGGCAGTGGATTTGTTTCCATGGGTGTCCCGTGGCAGAAAGATGCCCCCCTCTCCGCACCCAGGCAGGGTGGCAGGCTAGGGGCTGAGGCAGTGGCTTGCACACCACAACCCTTGGACAAAGGGGTGGGTGCTGCCAGCGTCAGCCCCAGGTGCCCCGTGATGGTGGCCAGGCCAGCTGGAGCCTCCAGGTGCCTCTGCGAACCAGCCTCATCCCAGCAGAGCTCCGCAGCGTGGGGAGTGTGGGGGATGGAGGTGCCAAGCGCACCACCCATGGCAGCTACGTCCTCCCCCTGGTGCTGGCAGCTCTTGGGGCACCTTGGAACTGCACATCCCATCTCCCACCTCCTGGTAACAGGCTTCTTACCCCAGCCTCCACTCTATGTTCCGCTTCCTGGCCACGTCCCCTTCCCCTGCTGCCCCTCTCCACCCCATCCCCAGTCCCTCCCCTTTCCAGCTCCCAGACTGATGGGACGCTGTACCACGGAGGAGGACCACGCTGCACCATGTTGCCTGATAGTGGTGGGTGCTGTTGTCTACTCGTGATGAAAGTAGGGAAGAGATGACCAACCTGATTGTGTCATAGGTGCCCTGAAAGCCACGGACCCCCTCTGCACACCTGGCCCCGGCAAAGTGGGACAGCCTGGCCCACATGGATGCCTCCAGGAGCCAGATCCATGTTCTAGCCGTGCCTGGGATGTCCCACCTCTTCTTCCTCGGAGGAGCAGTTTGGTAGGTGGACAGACCAGGACCAGCTCCGCTCAGCTCCCCCATCTGCCCATATTATTCATCTTTTTTGGTTTTGAACGGAGCTGGAGTCAGCCCCAGCAACTTCTCTTCCCAGCACTTCTGCTGTGAATCCCTGGCGTTGACATCTCCCTGCCAGGTGCTGGGACTGCTACCAAAATCCCCATAAGGCTCCACTGCCGTTTGAGGGAAGCCTTGTTTATGACTTTGGGTTGTTGGCAGGTCAGGGTGCAGTTTCGGACACAGACAAGGGTGCAGTGTCCACATTGGCCCTGCTTTTCTGTGCTCGGGGGGATCCCCTTCTCCCCGAGGATGCTGTGCAGAGGCAAAGGCCTTTTGTCAGGGGGGGACCTCTCTTGGGTTGCTTGGTTTTGGGGTTGTGCTGAGCAGCACTGCTGACTCCTCGCACAGACCTGCCCTGAGAGAAGCAGGACCCCAACTGCACATGCCGCGGTCCTGGGGCAGAGGAGCAGGTGCCTCTGGAAGGCTGCTCCAGCAGAAGGAGGTGTCTTCTGGCTCCCTGTCCCACCCAAACTCCCAGCAGTGACCCGCCACCTCTGCCCTCCCTCTCTGCAGGAAACCTCCTGGTCTCTCATCCTTACTCTTCACATCTTTGCCAGGGGCTTTGGGATTAAAACACTAGAACGATTTTAGTTTGTGTCTGATGAAGCTGAGGAGGCCTGATGATGCTCTCTCCTGCTTGCAGAAGAGACTGCTGCTCTGCAGGGTCCGTGCTCTCTATGACTGCGATGCTGACCGGGAAGACGAGCTGACTTTCCGCACAGGCGAGATCATTGTGGTGTCTGAAAAAGAAGACAGCAACTGGTGGGTGAGTGAACCTGTGTATGCTGACCAGTGCTGGGATGTGCGTGATCCCCTATCCACCCGTCTCTTGCCTCTGTCCCATGACTGTCACGCCATTGTCATCTCCTGCTCTGCCTCTGTCTCTCCATCCTCCATCTTTTCCTTGGCAACCAAAGGCAGCCGTTATGGGGCCAGTTCCTTATCTCCCTGAAAGCCCCTGTGCCGTGCTCACTGCTCCTTTTCCTTCCTTTCTCCCCACAGAAAGGGTGGATTGAAGGACAGCCCCACAGGCAAGGTGTCTTCCCTGCTTCATTCGTTCACGTGCTCAATGAGTAGGAGCTGCTTCAATTCAAGAAGGAAGATCGGATCAGCTGCTTAAAATGCAACTTCCCCAAGTTCCCGACGAGAGCCCTAGGGATGAGCGGGCGAGTGGGCTGGGAGCACCAGCTCACTCGGTGCTACCTTCCTCACCCCTGCTGCCCCAGCATCCCTGTCCTCCCAGCACTCTCCTCCCGTGGGTGCCAGCGACACCAGGCTGTCCCAGATAATCCCTTGGCCGGGCAGTGGGAGAGAGCACAGCAACCTACGTGCTCCAGAGCGGTGCTCCTGCCCCAGCCACATCCCCATGCAAGAAACAGTTCTGGCACACTCTGTTACCAAACGCCCGGCTCCTGCCTTGCCCTGACCACGCTGCCCGGCCTGTGGTGCTCCCTGCTCTGCCGGTGCTAATGGAAACGATGGCAGAGCGGCGCGGCGCTGTGCCCTGCAGGGCTCTGGAGATGCAAGTTGGGCTGTGCTGGCACGTAAACCCCGGGGAAAGGGGCTTCTGCTGAGGGCTGAGCATGCTGAGAGCTTGGAAATGCAAACCAGCGCCGAGGAACCAGCACCACGTCGAGCCTGTGCCATCTCTAATTCCTCCCACTCGGGTTTCACTGTTCGTGCTCCGGAAAATGTGGAGCTCAGGCATCGCTCCTTCAGCGCCTGGCCCCCAGCAATGGTGGAGAGGCCCTTTGAGCCTCCTGCCAATAAATACTGGCTCTTTGGTGCTGTGTTTTGCAGGGCTGTTCTGCTTTCAGGCCCTTGATCCTTTCTCTTTGCCGCTCTCCCTCTGGCACCAAACCTCCTCGCAGGCATCAGAGCAAAGAGGGCTGACCTCCCCTTGGATAAAATTACTCGCAATTCAGCTTGCATGGCTGTGGTTTTTTGCCGAGGCACATTTCACAGCCTTCCTCTGTCCTCTCTGAGCCAAAATCCCATCCAGGGGAGCAAAAGAAACCAGCTGGTGGGATGGTGGGTGTGTGAGGCTGTTGAGATCTCCGTGTTGCTGGTGTCAGTGTTGGCAGAAGTTCAACTGTCCCAGCAGGACCCATAGGGGCAGGAGGGCAACTCCACTCCAGGCAGCTTCTCCCACCCTCAGAGGAAAATTTTAACGATGAAAGTCCTGATTTGACCCTGGGAACATGGCCAGGGCATCCGGCTCCAGCAGGACTGGTGGCTGCCACGGTGCTGGGCTTGCGTGGGGGGGCCATGCCAGGATGCCAGGGCGGTGGGTGCCATCGGATGAGGGACAGCGGCCCTGACCTCACTGTGAAACTCACTGTGAAACTCACTGCAAGGCTCTCTTCTCCCCCACGTCACGGTGCAACACTTCCTCTTCCTGTGGCGGTTGTTGCAGCTTCCAACAAGCCCTGGTGAGGCCACTGAGCCTGGGAGCATCACCTTTGCCTGGCCCTGCTCCGCGGCACTTCCTCCAAGGAGGTGAGGGGCCCCAGGGACAGCTGGCTGGGGACAAGGGGGTCGCGACACCATGAGGGCCTCTTTCCTGGCTGCGGGACTGAGGCGCTCCTGGCAGTGTCCCGTGGGGCTGAGCAGGGATGGGGACAGGTCTGTGGCCACTGGGTGCAGCCCAATGCAGCAGTGCCATGGCTGCAGCGCAGTGGCTTGTGGCCGA
>NW_009606414.1:0-746 GCF_000690535.1 Cariama cristata | reverse complement strand
TGGAGGTGCGGGTGCGGGTGGAGATGCCCCGTCCACGGAGCAGGGGCTGCCCATAGGCACACGCAGGGAGATGGGGCCACTCACCCCTGCCTGGCCAGGAGCAGCAGTTTTGCTGTCGTTGCGTGTCCTGTGGGACAGACTTGAGGGCAGCAGGGTTGGGCCCCATGGCGAGCGGGTCGGTCTGTGCTGCAGGAGCTGCTGAAAATGGTTAGTACGTGGAGAAACGAAACCGGTGCTGACCCATGGCCCCATGTCAGCACCCAGGAAACGGGGGGAAGCACAGGGTGCTCCTGTGAGGACAGGAGGGGTTTACTCTCCTTCAGCTTTCCAAGTACAGCAGGGACAGCAACACCCCCCCCAAACCTCCCGCACTTTCTGACCGTGGGCTGGGGGTTGTCCCCTCCACCCCTGCTCCTCACTCTCACCTTGGCCCATGGGAGCCAGGTCATGCAAGGCTGAGCCCTTCATGAACTCCCCGAGGATGTGAAAACCCTTTTCCCTCTGACTTTAGGTTTACTTGAGTGCGTTTAGCTGGAGAACAGAAATGTCACTTTTAAGAACGGTTCATGCACACAGACGGCAGTCAGGACGCCCGGCTGCTTCCTGCTGGCAATGATTCAGTGCCCTTGGAGCTGCAAAACCCCAGGGCTGCTGGGGAGGAAGCGTCTCGCCGGCTGCACGGCGCCTGCGTGGGCTCGGTGGCAGCGGAGGGGCCGAGGGGCTCCGTGGCTCAGCGGCTGCTCCGC
>NW_009606413.1:0-50273 GCF_000690535.1 Cariama cristata | reverse complement strand
AAAACCACAAATGCACCACACCCAAAAAAACCACCACACTCAAAAAAACCCCAGGATGTGCAGTTTCCAGTAGGGAGGCATGGTCTTTTATTTCCTCCCTCTGTGCCTGCAAAAGCGACAAACCAGCAGTAAGCTGCCTTTGCTTTGCAGATATCGTAATACATGGAAGTCAGGAATAGTTTCCTATCCTCTAATCAAACTTTATTTTGTCATTAGGAGTGATTAAGGTTTATTTCCATTATGGCAAGGTGGATTTTCTTCCACCTTGTACCTGCTGAAACACATTATCAGTTGGTGCTGGACTTACTGACTCTCTTGAGCATGTACCTCAGGAGCATTGTCTATTTAACTAGACACGGGAAGAAAGAAATAAACACTGTAACTTTACTTTTCCTCTGCAGAGTTGACCCCTGAGGAGAAAGCCATGAGGATTGCCAAAGCTATGCGTAAGCAGTCGTCAGAGGTAAAGGAGAAATGGGAGAACCTAAATGCCAGTGCCAGTATCTGGCAGAAGCAAGTGGACAAAGCATTAGAAAAACTGAAAGACCTGCAGTGTGCCATGGATGACCTCGATGCTGACTTGAAGGAGGCTGAAAATGTGAGGAATGGCTGGAAACCTGTGGGAGACTTGCTCATAGATTCATTACCAGATCACATTGAGAAAACTACAGTAAGTGTGGAACTCCTGGGAAATATTTAGCCTGTGTAAGAGTCAGACCCCTCCATTCTACTACCCCTAGTCACCTTAGATGTGTATACACTGCGTAGTTAAATTCTCACATACAGTTTGAAGTGCTCTTTAGAGACTAGATCTGAGGTCTCAAAGAAAGCCTGCTGCTGTGCCACATTCACTGTGTCAGCTGTGATGGCGTAAGCACATGTGATCAGCAAGCTACGGATGTGTAGAGAATAGAGCATTCATTAAATGAAAAAAATTGTATTCTGGGATTTAAATAGTTTCCTCCTAGAAATACTGTCTAATCCATAGTTAGGCCACGGGTGTGTTAGGAGCTTTGCCCAGGCGCCAGAGTACGAACGAGCCGAGTCAGTTCTCATCCTGACAGTTGACAGTAGGCTCCCCTCCTTTTCGTAGTGGTGAGCTGTTTGGCCATCATGTATAGCTTTCTTCTTAGAAAAACATTTAGAGCTCTTTCAGTCATACAGAAGTATATACATAGTTTTAATTTCTGTTCCTTAACTTTCACAAACTTCACACATCTATTGTCTATTTTAGCTTGTATGAGTGAAACCTTGTAGTTGCTTTTACTTTAGTCTGGCTTCTCTTCAGGATTATTTCAAAATGAAGAAGACACACTACCCTGTAAAGTTCTCATGGGCGTACCAGTTCTTGCAGCGAGGGTTCCAGGCCACCAATGCAGGGCTCAGCACCCCAAGGCACAGCTGCTCGTGATGGGTTGTAGTTGTCCCCTGCGTGGGTTCGGTGGGGACCCAGTAATGCAGAGCTCCCCAAAGAAGGAATGTCTTCTCATAACTAACATACTCCAGGAAAGCTGACTGGGGCAGTGCTTGAATATCAGGGATTCCAGGAGAACATGTAGATATGCACATGTAGGTAGAGAAAACTGCTGTTTCAGGCAAATTTAGCAGTTATCACCAAGCTTCTGTTTCACAAACACAACTTCAGTTCTTAAGCTCAAGAATGAATATGGCAAAACATTAGAGGACCCTGGGGTCACGTACCTGGCCGTCCGTGTCTTCAGCATGGGACACTGGTGTTGGAAGAACAAAGGGCCATGGGCTGCACAAGTTTTCTGCAAGTACTCTATGTATACACAGCCTGTGGACTCATAAGAAGTTAACACAGGGCTGCATTGTTTCAGGTGTACCAATGTAAACATCCTCATTCTCCGAATTTTGTTGTTACTTTCAGGTTTAATGGAACCAAAATCTTTAAAACAAAGGCAGTCATAGCTGATTTATATCCAGACTGCTGTTGACTTGACAAGAGTAATGCATCTCCTCCTCTCCCTCTTACATTTTAATATAGATACTAAAGCAAGCAATAAGATGCTGATGCTGAATAGCTCTTTGTTCTCATGTTAAGAAGTGATTTGTCATATCTTGATGTTTTTCTCCATAAAGAAGAGTAAAGCAAAGTCTTGTAGATTTTCATTGCTAGGGAAAAACTGAAACATCTGCTGAAGTAATAGAGGCTTGCTGGCTGTCCAGAAGCCAAACACTTCTTTCTTGCCAGTAGGTTCCTTCTGTCCAGGGCCTGATGGGAGAGATTTTGAAGGGAGGTAAATAATTGAATTGTCCAAAGAAAATATTTTTTCCAGTTGGTTTTGGCTTGTTTCATGATGTTTAATCAACAATTTATAGGATTGAACAATTAGCTGCTCACAGCAAGACAGACATTTGATGCCTCTTTTCAACTGTAACTAAAACTTGCATCAATTTTGTCCTAATACTGTATTTAGTTCCATTTGATTCAATAAACCTTTTTCTTCTTTTTAATCCTTGTAATGGTTTTACTCTACAGTTCTAATCAGGTAAAACATTGTAATCCTCTTCCTTAGAAGATACATTCCTTCATGCTTTGCTAATTCAATAATAGTTTTTAAATTGAATTTTTGTCAGCTGCTTAGTGCTGGAAAACTGTAGTTACTGAACACATTTTTTTCTTAGGAGCACTTGACAGGCTGTATATTGCTAAAGCTCCTGATAAAGCATTACGTATTTCTTTTTGGAAAGAAAAGCCATATGGCACCACTAAAAAACTTCTTTAAATTGCTTTAGGGGTGCAATTTGGATATGAGCATTTGAGTAAATTTCATACTGTTTTTCTCTAAAGATGGATATGAAGGAGTTAATAAGAATATTGAAGTGAGTGAACTTTCTTTGCCGGAGAACTGAGTTGCGTACAGTTTAGCATAAGCTGCTATGTTGGGCAAGTCAGCACCACGTTGAGTTTATGGTGGCTTCTGTGCTGCTCGGACATCCATTGAACATAAATGTGTACTCCTTACTCTTTTAGGCTTTTAGAGAAGAAATTGCTCCCATCAACTTGAAAGTTAAAACAGTGAATGATTTGTCCAGTCAGCTGTCTCCACTTGACCTTTATCCATCATTGAAGATATCTCGTCAACTGGACGATCTTAATATGCGGTGGAAACTTTTACAGGTATTCTTCTGAATGTGTACAGTAGGTGTGTGGGGAGGGATGCTTCCCACTCCCTTCTGTTCTCTTAAAAGATGCATTATTACCATTTGTTCATTATTTCTGTCTTTAAGGTGTTACTCTAGTGGTACCAAAGCGATAAAGGGAGCTGTCTTTCCTTGTGTAGCTTGACTGAAAGCTTTTCCTTTCAAGCTGTCTCAGCGGTTTACTCACTCAGGAGATGGCGTTAATCTCTGGAGGCTAGTGGGAACTATTGCTGCATGCTTTTGTGTATGTCTTATAGCAGTATTTTTACTGCATAAATCATTGTTACTGAAAACTGGTGTACATATTTCTGTGGTGTTTCCAGCTTGTGTGAAAGCTGTTTTATTTTGGTTTTGAATGTTCAGTTTCTGCAGGGAATTTCACTTAAAGTGACGTAAGTATTAGTAGAGCTATAACTAGATGTGAGCAATAGCACATTTAGCATTATAAACAGAAGAGGATGTGCTGTGAGAGAGATTCGTATTGCTTAGTTACGATTATTGTGCTTAAACGGTCTGAGAAAGGTAAATCAATGTGCCTGATTACAGTTCAGGCTCATGCAGTTTCGCAGGGAACGATTTAATGAAATTTCTTACATCATTTAAAAGCTCCTTTGTCAATTTTTGCACTTTCTCACTTTTTTTTTTTTTGGTAGGAAATACTTACTGTGAGTCAGCTGCTATTTGTTTCTTTATCTGGTTTCTAAGGGTAATATTAAGTGTTTGAAAGAATTGGGGTAAGGATGGAAGATCTGTCACCTCTGTAGCTGAGGGCAGTGGGACTGAATTTTCAAAACCCTGGGCATCAATTTCTGGGCTAGTAATTTTGAATCAGTCCCTCCTGAGAGGAAAGGCAAAACTATTAATGTGTCGTATCAGACCTTCCCTTTTATTTTTTTTCTTGTGTCCTCTCAAATTGAGTTAACCAAGCAGCCAAACTGCTGCTGGGTGTGCTAGTGCAGTTTCAATTAATAAACCAAGGGGGAGTCATGTCAGCCAGTGAAGCGGTATCTTCCAAAACAGTTCTGTGCTGGAAAGGCAGCTGTGAGATCAATACAGTCAAACTGAGACCTGCTGACTATGGAAATATGGACAATGAAGGGTTCGGAGGAGGTCAGAAACTTCAGCAGTCGGCTGTAGTCACCATGAAATTACTATTGTTCGTTATTGATCTGCGGTACACGCACGGGAACGCTGCAAGACATGAACAAAACTTTCATCAAGCAAATGAAAGAAAAAAAATAGCCTTGAATAGTTGGATGTCAAATAAGTGCTATGATGCACAGACAATTTAAATTTATTTAACTTAAAAAGGATGTAAACAAGTGTTTTTGTTATCATGGCCCTGGTGTTACAAGGTAAATGCAATGTAAATTTTGTGTATGTGTGTTTATGTGTAGGTGTCTGTAGATGATCGTCTTAAACAGTTACAGGAGGCACACCGAGATTTTGGGCCTGCATCACAGCACTTTCTTTCCAGTAAGTTCTTTGAATTAATAGATGCATGCGAGATGGGACGGCTTTCTCAAACACTGGCTGCTCTTTACTCCAGGTTTCCCTATGGCTTGAGGAACAGAAAGTTCCTTTTCCATGTTTTTATCTTCCTCCCTGTTTTTGTAGGGGTGTTTCATCTTCATAACTCCGCTGACATTCTCACTGGTATGCTTCCCTCTGCAACATCTTGCTGAGTTATGGTTGTGCCCCTGGCTGCTTTATTCTTTGTCCTCTGTTTGCTGCAAGGTCTGACCTGTGGCTGTTCCAGAATCTTTATGTGTTCATAACCACATCTTCTCATCCCCTGCTACCTCTTTCCTCGGTTTCCCTTCACTTCCACATTTGCTGGGATGACACAAAAGAAGAGTTGCCTGGATATTTTTTTTATTAAAGACTTCATGTGATACATTCCTGGAACTTCAAATAAAGGGATGGGGAAAGGAAACCTGCATCACTTCCTTCTGAGACCCATCTTTGCTGCTTTTTCTGTTTAGTGAAAATTTTACACCTGTAAGCCTGCAATCTTCCATATACTAAGAGGGCAAAAGCAGATGCTTTTGCTCCCTCATTAGACTTATTTGGTACAGATGGGTAGATTATGATATCAAGATCCATGTTGATTTTCTGACATTCCAGCCTATCTGCCATCATCCGAGCTCATGATACAAAGTGTTAACTCGGTCGACTCTCTAGTTTTTAACTGAAGGCTTCAATAATGAAGATAAAATTATTGCAGGAGTTGAGAAGAGAACATAAAAACGAGCAGCTCTGTCCCAGAGATTCTCAAGTGCTATGTCACTGTATAGCTAAACAGCTAATATAATTTAAAACAATAAATAAATCTTGATTTCTTCTTGAGTTACGTGGCAACCATATTGTTATTTTAAATTGACAACTGTTTTTTTCAGTGAAGAACATGGTAAACAAGGTGCAGTGTATTTAAAATATTACAGCTGTTATACAAAATAATGATTCCTGGAGCCACTTTGTCAATTTAAAAAAAGGACAGAACAAACAAACAATTTTAAAAGTATGTGATTTGTTTGGTTTTTTTAAACCCTGTTAGAAGTATTGCATAGTGTTGCCACAGTGGTTTTATAGCCC
The DNA here is from genome assembly GCF_000690535.1 of Cariama cristata. NCBI lineage: Eukaryota > Metazoa > Chordata > Aves > Cariamiformes > Cariamidae > Cariama > Cariama cristata. The sequence continues at coordinate 44,510 of NW_009606413.1, read as the reverse complement.
TTCCAATCTCAAACTTGTAACCTTGAGGGTACACCAATGTAATAATTTGCTAAAAAGAATATAGTGGTACCTCTGGCACTTTTGAAAAATGCCAGATTAACTGTTTGGGAGAGTAGTCAGTCTAGTCTGTGTAATGTTCAGCTGACTGATCTAAAAAAAAAATAAAAAGAGACTATGCAGTGCTTTATCAGCATACCTCAGCCTTGCTTAGGGCATCTTCTCCAGGTTTAAGGGGACATTTGGTTTATGTTACATACAAAAGTCAAGAAGGGAAAGTTTCCAGATTGCATGTTGGTAGATACAGCAAAGAGCTATAGCCAAGTAGCACAGTCCTGCAAATCCAAATAATATGCAGTTATCCATTTAAATTATTTGTTAAAAACAAACAGCCTCCTTCCCCACACAAACTACAGCAAAAACTTCTTAAAAAAAACCCAAACCCCTCTTTTAAGAGCTTGAACTAGTCAGAGTTACAGAACTTAATACCTTCAACTTTTATATAAAAGTCTGTTAAATGAAAGTCAGGGACAGTAACTTCAAAAAGAAAGTAATAAAAAAATGATTAAATCTGGAAAAATGGAGGTTTTATTCTGACAGATTGAAATAGTGCATATTCTAAATCAAATTTTTCAAACCTTTTTAGCAGCCATAAATGACTTCTAACTGTGAGGAACAAGTAGAGCGATAGTCTGAATAAAATAATCTCAAACTCCTGACACTGAGATTATGATATGTATGTCTTGTGCAAATCTTTATTGCCAAAGTTGCACTTCTGAATTAGAGGGGAGGTTTTTATCTGTGCTCATTTGACAGCAGCTATTTTAAATTTACCTCACCTACCTGTTACTCTTCCTTCAAATCCTAACAAGAGACCATAGCTTGTCATCACACTATTTTTAGCTGTCTGGCTCCCAGTTGTCATTTATTCGGTAATTTGTGCTATCAGAGTGCCTGTTTCTACCTGTTCATCAGATTCATAGAATCATAGAATAGCCCAGGTTGGAAGGGACCTCAGAAGATCATCTGGTCCGACCTTTGATGGCAAAGGGAGCCTCGATGAGATTACCTAGCACCCTGATTCCAGCCCCCTTAATCCAGTCCTTTCACCTCTGCAGTGGCTAGTAACGTTTCTCTACTAAAAAGACACAGTGCAGTGTTGAATACTGCTGTTGGAGTTCGTGGAACACCAATTACATGGATTCATCCAGACTATTGCTAAGTAAGTGCTTCAGAATATTTCTGAAGACTGGCAAACAACGTGACGTTGGCCCTCCCTAAAGTGCCCTGCAGCAGGAGGCTGAGGTAAAGCGCTGTTAGGAGGCCACGGCAATCTGTGATCCCTCTCTTCGCTGAGATGTTTATCCTCTCTTGTCAGTGGTAGGCAGAATTTGATTGCTCTTTTTTTTGTTGCTTTGGATATGGAAAGTAAGCTCCTTGCAAGTTAGTTACCGATCAGTAAATTTTACGCATCCCTCATACAGATAAAGGTGAAGAATCCTTCTAATCTTTATTCTCTGCAAAAAAAATTGTTTTGCTGTCTCCTGCCTTTAGAAGCAATAACTTGTTTTTTCTGTAATTCATTTATGTTCTAAGGCCCACAACCCACTCCTCTCTGCCGTGTTTCTTGTGTGCTTTCTTAGAGGAATCCACGAACATCCACGAAGCGCTGGCTCCGCGTGTTCCCTAACAAACAGCCTAGGTCTTGGAGTGGCCTGCTCACAGCATCTCTGGGTGGTGTCCAGCCTTACCAATATCTGCAGGCCTGCTAGCGAGTGCCAGAATCCATAACTGCTCTGTTCAGTTTGCATCCAGAAACTGATTTTAAAAAAAAGAATGGGAGTTTCATTAGGTTGAGGTTCATGCAGCAGAGAACCGTCAATGTTTTTAGAAAGGTTGTTCCCAAACAGAGCATGACTTGGTCAGTAATAATTAACACTATAATTTATTACATTGTTTAGTCCGTATCTGTGTCACTGCAGTATGTCTATAATCTGTCATAGCACATAAATCGTACCTAAGCAAACTGTGACCAGATTTTTCTTCTTAGTTAGCTGATATAATTAGTGTAGTAGTACTGAAGCCACCATAGGTGCCAAACTGCAATGCTAAAGAATGAAATTCTCAAGCTGGTGGCCACCTTCACCCATCTGGTTGATTTTATTTTTTTTCTTCTTTTTTCGGTTATGAATGCTTAAGGATTATTTTTTAGTTAAATACCTCTATTTGAGCATGTAACCTCATGTATTTTTTCTTTACCGGGTAACTACCTACCTCTTTTTTGCAAATGTTATTTTCTTCTTTAAATAGTGATACAGAATTTTCTATTTTTTCTTCTAGTGAATAATGTGGTTTACTTGATTCCTGTAGTTTCCCAGATATTCTTCCCAGTTAATCTGTCTTTTGGTACATGAACGTTTCTTAAATGATAAACCGTGAAATTCTGTGTGATCCAGGAAGAGGACACAGCCATTAAAGAGCTCAGGGCAGAGCCGGCTGGGAGCAGGGCAAGACCTGCCCCTCTCTGCAGAAGCGCTGCCCTGTGGGGCTTACATGGCTTGGAAGGCTTCGCTGCAGCCTTGCAAGGTCTTCGGGGAGGAGGAGAGAGTTACTTTCAAATGGAATTTTTTTTTTTTTTTTTCCCCCAAAGAGGGATGAGCTCTGAAGTGGGCCATGCTTGCAGAAAATTAGATTAATTGAGAGTTTAATTACTTGAGACCCAGTGTGGATCAAAGCTGTGTCTCATTTTACCAGGTTTTTAAAGAGGGGTGTCAGCACCGAAGAGTAAGCACTCTTGTCTTGGAGGTGTTGGCATACGTGTACAGTATAAATTCATCCTATGGTGATGATCAGTTATTGCTACCTGTTCTTTCAATTTATGCTTCCACAGTGAATCTAGTGAAGTGAGTTTCTTCTATGATAAGCCCCTAATTAACCAGGCACTAGTCCGGTAATTTCTGGTAGGACATACAAGTGCCTATGGTTCTTCAGTAAACAGCTGCTTTTAAGTTGAGCACCAGCAGTCCTGTTGGCCTGAACGCTTTTTCCCCTTTCATCTCCTGGGATCTTTCAGTAAGCACAGTTGTAGTGTCATGTATGACTTCATGCCTTTTGCAGCTCAGTGTGCAGAAGGCTTCTTGATGTTATGGATGATATCTGTTGATGTATCAGACTTGCATAAAGTCTGCACAGATTACCACTGTTCGGCAAGGTGTGCAAAGATGGGTTTTAATGCCTTTTTTGTTAGTCATACAGTGTTAATCAATCTTAATTTGTGTTGCAAATATGAGCTAAGGGTTGTAACTAATAAAAATAAGGTTGATATTTCTCCTTTTTGTTCTGTTGCAGAGCATTAATTATAGTAGTGGAAGCATTTATTTTCAAAGTTTAAGCTGATAATAATTCTATGGAGGCAGGAAAACCAGTGTCTCCGTTTTCCCTGGATGGATAGCTTGCTTGCTCAGAATTTATTATCCTTCTTCGAAGTAAAATCACCACATTTGTTTTATTTCCAGCTTCGCATCAGATAGATGCCTAGAATCATCTTGATAGATTAACATCGTTTTCTCCAGCTGATTTTCTAATTACTGAAAGTTGTCTGGGAAATTTTAATTGTTCCCATTTAATTTCTTAAAACTGTTTTAATTTTAAAATAAATAAATAAAGTTGGATTTTTTTTATTCGACAGGTGCTTTCTAATAATTACCTTCTCTTTATTTCCTCAGCATCGGTACAGTTTCCGTGGCAGAGATCTGTTTCACATAACAAAGTGCCCTACTATATCAAGTAAGTTTGCCTTGGTTATTTTTTCCTTAAGCATGACAGAGGGTTTTACCACCATAACCTGGCAGAAAAACATAGGTACTAAGTAGTAACTAGAAATGTTATCAATAGTTTCTCCACACTGTGTTATGCTGCATATACTATACATTTTCATGTTTATTGCTTTGTATACTGTATTATTTAGAAATAAGTACAAAGAAATCAATGACAAACCCTAACTAAAAACCCCACTCCAACAGATGGGGAACAGCAGAGATGCTCCGGTGTAATAGAGTATTGGTATTGAAACTAAGCTTGGTCTTATATGTGTGGCTTATCCAGAGTATAAGCTGTAGACTGAAGGGAAAAAAAACCTGAATACATAATGTATTTAAAAATGCAAAGTTTATAACCTATAGCAGAACAGTGGTGACTAATATCTATAAAGCAGATTCAGAAATAGACACATGTTGACTGTCCTGTCATTTTCTTTACTTTATGGAAGTTTTTAAAATGCTTGATATTAAGGTCAATTTAACATTAATGTAAATATTGACACAAATTGTACAAATACCTTGGTTACCAAGAGGAATGGTTGAGATATTTAATTTGAAAATAATAAGAGATACTTAGTTATGGAGGTATGGAGATTCTAATGTGTTCTACTTGGAGCAATCCTTAACTTGAGTTTTCTCATTCCACCAGCATTTATTTATGTGCTGTTTGCCAATACTTTAAAGGTCAAAGATTGCAGCTTTGAGAGAAGGATAGCTTTTTGCCAGAAACATAAATGAAATTTTAAGAAGGTACAGTGTATACTAAGCCAGACCCAGAGTGGTTCATTTTAGGCTGAAAAAGATGGGGTTTAAAATGTTATCAGTTTGAGTTTGGAAAAAAAAAAAATAGTTTTTTAAGTCTGTAGGATGACTATGAATTGGATCTGCAAAGAAGTCATTCTAAAAGAACATTGGTGAGAACTTTGTACTATCGTATATTGCTCTGTCTTAAATCTGAGCACCACGTTTTGCGCTTCAAACAATTTATGAGTGCTTGAGAGCTTTGAAAAGCAGGTAACGCTAAATCTATGTCGATCAAACCTGTTGTCATCATTCTTGAGGTGTGACGCTTGTTTTTGAACTGTGATATGATGATTATTTTTTTCAAAGGGTCTGAGTAGGTGACTAGAAAAAGGAAAAACCTGCTGTGAAGAACCTTGAATTTTCTATGAAAGCATTTGCACCTCTGCTGAAAAGTTTTGCAGGAGGCGACAGAAAGCTGTGACACGCTGGAGGAAAGGTTCCTCCCTCAGCCCCCAGTGGAAAAGGAGAGGGCAGAGGTTGGATGTGGGGGCATGCTGAGTGCCCAGGCTCGGGCAGCAGGGCAGTTAAAATGATCACACCTACAGCAGTAGGTCTGTGGGGCTCCCGGGTACGTTCGGAGTTGGAGGATAGAGTGGGCAGTCCTGCCACCACAACAGATGGAACAAAGATTAAAGCTTCTGATCTGTGCTGAGCGAAGCAAAGATTTTTAACTTGAATATTTCATATGCATATCCTTTTTTCATGCCTCATAATACATTTTTTTGAGTTTATGGGCATCTTCCTTGCCGCACCTCAGCCAGAGTTCAGGTTTTGGAACCCTTTTTTTTTTTTTTTGTCATGACTAGTTCAGAAGAAAGTCAGTCTTTTCAGTCTGTGCACTAGGTGTAATCCTGCAAGCATGCAGCTTGGTGGAAAAGTATCCACTGACGCTGTGGGCTTGCTCTGATAGTAGTGTGTCGGTTGCCCTAGAGCTAGACTGGGGAATGCAGCCAGCTGGGGCTGAGAAACAAACCCCAGCATCTCAGAAATTGTTTTAATGGTCTTGCACAGGAAGGTTGATAAAGGGATGGAGAGTGTAGGGCAAGTTCTCTGGGGGTCGAGGTCTTTATAGAAGCAGAGACCACTGGTGTATTTTCAAGATGGCTTTAATGAAGTCAACAGATTAACTACTGCATCTCAAAGAAGACTTTTCCTTTTTCAACATGATACATGCTGCTGGAGCAATGTCTTGATTCTTGTGTCTTGTAAGACAAGAATGATGTTACATGTAAGCAGTAGGATTTACTTATTTTAAAAAGCTTGAGGAAGAATGCTGAATTTCAGTAGCTCCGCAGTCTGACAAGCAGACTGACCTTGGCAGTTCCCTTCATTTCTTATTGCTTACTGATCTAAACTTCAATGTTGGCAGCAGCAGCTAGATAAAAAACAGAGTTGTGGAAAATAAAGCAGAAAAGAGCTGATTCTGAACTTCGTTTGCTTTGATATGATCAGGCTGGAGAGTACTCTTAGCTTTAAATATTCTTTTAAATCACTGTCTATTCCCTAATTTCAGATGTAGTTTAAAGAAGAGAAGAAAACGATGCTGACACAAAAACTTATTTAATTGGAGTGATTACATGAGCTTTTGTAATACAATTCAAGAGAACAGTCAACAGGATTTAATGGTGGTTGTTCATATAGAAGGAAATTCTGTGAAAGAGGCGAAGATTAACTTAATTTTCTTTTTTGTTTAATTGTACTAACCTCTTTGAATGAGATGCCTTTGACGTAAAACACAACACGAGTAGAAGGAACAGTTATGATGAGTCTAATAACTTTATCATTCGAGAGCAATTATATTCACTGTCTTTACAGCAAGATCTGTATGTTCAGAGAGAAGGTTTAAGGTACCAGTTGTTCATTTTATGGGATAAGGAAGAAAAACAGCAAAACAAGAAGAATAAAAATATGATTCAGTGATTGCTGGCTGAAAAATGAGAATTTTTTTGAATTAATTTTGAACGGGAAATAAATGCTAATTGAAATCAGTCTACTTTAATTCTGAACAAGAACATACACTCTTCTTAGACAACCATAAATTCATACTTTTACTTCATTTCAGTTGCCTTTTGTGAGTGTCCTTGGATGAGAAATGTAAAATATTCAGAAAGTGACAAAACTGCAGATGATGATGTAGTTGTACCTCAGTTAAGATGAGTATTTTAAAAAAAAAAAAAAAACAAAACCTGCACTCTTTGCAGTTTTATGGCACACTGAGAATGGAGTTTAAAAAAAAAAAATTAGAGAACTGCAGCCGAGAAGGCAGGAGGGAGCACTTTAGGTAGCAATGAATCTGTAAGGAGAATGCCAAAAAGATGCACAACATCTGTATTTTCAGATGAGCAGCATTTATTCTGTTAGTTTCCTGACACCAGAGGTAACTTGCATTTACTCGCATGGAGAGAAGTGTCTCGGAGACAGAGGTCCTTAGTGTGCCAGCACTCCGTGCTGGCTTTGGAGTCCAGTTTGTTCTCCCCACCCCATTTACTAATGGTTGGCATGTCTGCCCTTTCTGGCATTGTATTTACTCAGGGGACAGAAGGACGTGAAAGATTAAATAGCCAGTGTGCAAACTCCCCTGCCCTGTAAGTTCAGACAGCAGCAGTCTGGGTTTGGGGCACTTTGGAAAGGAGTGACTGTGCTGCTTGGCTGGCAGAAGGACAGATAACTCTCTGAGCCCGGGTTCATCAAGGTGTGTGTGTCCCGGGCTCTGGCGGAGGTTTGGTTGAACTGAACCTACGCACGTGATTTAACTTGTCTCTTTTCTCCTCTTGAATTGTCTTACTATGTAAACAAAATTTGCCAAATGGCTTTGCCTCTGATATGATTTTATTTAGTCCTTTTTGCCTCCTGTTTGATTTATATTCTTAATGACAGTTGATAGAAGTTTTTGTATTTCTGTAGTCTGAGTCTTCTCTGTCGCAGTAGAATTCAATCAATGAAAACCTGAATCTATAAGATCTCGATGCTGTCTAAAAAAAAAAAAAAAGCTTAGTCTTCCATACTTTATACAAGAGAGTGGGACTAATGAGCAGCATGGAGGGGGATACCGCACAGCAGGCACAGTGTTTTTTGCTAATGCACTTTTGGTAAACAAAGTGTGAAGTTTGGACAAAAGGTTTGGCAAACTTGCTACTGAATACTTATTTCACTGGTTGGTTTGTAAAGGTTTGAGATTTAATAAGGAGAGTTTTCTGCTGTTGTTCACTTATAACTAACTGAATCACACAACTAAGACATACTTGGCCTCCGTAACAGAAAATGAAAAAAAATAAAGCCTATATTAGGTAGCACTTCAGTAAAAATATTCTAAAGAGAAACAGAAGAATAAAGGAGACACTATGTATGATTGTTAAACGTCCTTGAGGAAAACATGATGAACTGAAAGGAATGTGCCGAAAACATAATTACCCTGGCATTTCTCACTGTTGTTCTTTTAACTGTAATTTAAGTGTTCTTCAGCTGTGTACCTTTCAGTGCTATAAATTATGAGATATTTGTACTGCACAGAAGAAACAAAAGGATAATACAGACAGGGTCACAGTGAGTTTGATCTCATGCAGGGCATTACATAGGGAGAGCAATTTCTTGGTGTAATCATTAAATTGTTCAATATCAAACTCCATAGTTGCTCTGGTCACTTTTCTGCAATCCTGCAAAGAGGCCGGCATCACCAGCATCTCAAAAATCCCATTTTATCACCTCCTATTGCATGCTCAACTTTATTGGGGACGGGAATAAAATGCATTCTGCTTCTCCCTGTTTTTTCAAGACTCTTCAGGAGGTCTCTCGTAATACTTGGTTTATGCCTGTATGGGGAAGAGGGGGACAACTAATGGAACTGGGAAACTTAATTTTTTTCTTCTTATTCTGGTTACAACCATAATCCCATTTTTATCAGTATTAAGAACTATTTGCCTTAGAAGGGGAAATAAAATATAATTTGCAGAAAGAGATAATACAGGTTTCAGTTTTTGAGAGTTTCTTTCAATTACCAGTTCCAGTGCTGGTCTTCATTTTCTATTAAAGAAATGCAGTAGTACATTTCTCTGGAGGGATTTCAAAATATCTGCATATAAATTGCTCCACCAACCTCTAATATACATTACCCTTACAGTGCATTATACCAACTCTTTTTCACTACAAACCAGTATTTTCTAATGGCCCTAAAAAAAAAAAAAAAAAAAAAAAAAAAGAAAATGTACGCTACCTAGATAAAACACCATGACATATTTATAAAGTGGAAATATTGTTATGCCATTTGAAATTTGGCAAGGGCAGGAAAGTCAGAGTTCTGAGTGCTGTTGATTCATTAGTGATCAGTAAAGATCCTGATTGCAGGTCATGTTTTGTGCGAATGACTATAGGAACAGAAAGCTACTTCACATAATGCCAGAGTACTGTTTCCGTGTCCGTTCTTACGGTGTTTGCCAGTGATTATCAACTCAGACGTAGGCCTTGTCCGTGCTAAGAAATGATAAAAAACCCATAAAGCTGTCTCTAGTTTTCTTTCTTATAGTCAAAGAATGAATTGAATTTTTTTTTTCCACAACTCCATGGGCAGATTGAAGCGCCTGGAGATGTACAACTTACTCCATTCATTTCAACAGGACCGTTCTCTTATTTCTAGAGATTAGAAGTTCACTGACATGCTAACTGTTTCTTAGTTTTTTATTTACCACCAAGAAATGTGTTTAACATGGGTTGCCTTTGCCAGTTATAATTAGAAAGCTGCCAGCAAACATAATGGGTAAGAACAGATTGTAAGGGTAAATGTTTGCCATTTAAGCTTTAGAGTACTTCATTGATACGTAGCTTTTAAAATTTGGAATGTTTTATGGTTATAATGTTTGGTTTTAGTTAGTGAAATTTACACATGCATTTAGGCTTTTTAAATTACACTGTTTTGTCATGTAATCTATTCATGCATGTGTGTTTTGCCCCGTGGCTTATGTTGTGTCATAAGTTTTGGCTGAAGAGACCTAGGAGACTCTTACTCTGAATAACTCAGTCTTTTGATACTAACCCCAAAAAATAACGCTGAGTGAGTTCTCTTGTGGCTCAGCTAGTGAAGCGCTTTTAATTCTTCCCCGACTGAACCACGCGGGAAGATGTGACATGTTGACACCACTTGTGTTACTGACCTGTACGCCAGCTCGCTTCTGTCGTAGCGGAAATCCCTTCTTCCACCACCCACTGTACAGAACAAAATCTCGTAACCTGGGCTGCTGTACACCTTGAAAAGTTCTTTTTTTTCAGTGCTATCTGCATGCAAGATGAATAAGGAGCCCAACTGTTGTTCACGTTCACTCAAAGCAGATACCACCTCACTCTACAAGCAGCTCTTCCTGCAGTTAGCAGAGTACTTGGGAGAGCATCGCTGTGACCCGGGACAGAGCTGCCACAGTAGTTGGAACGGAGAGCGGAGGCTCTGTAGATTTGTCTGCTCTTGGTTAAATGCTTGTTTTGAGTCTTTACAGAAGTTCAGCGAGATGACTAAAAATCATGACCTTATGTATTTTCACAAGTTATCATGTAAAATCAATTTTTTTTTCCAGCTAACTTCAGCATCATTCCAAATTTCCATTAGCTTCTCTGCAGGCTTAGTTTTCCATCATTGGGAGTTACAGATTGTTTTCTATAGAGAAATACAGAAAATGGCATTTCTTCACATTCTTAGCGGGTAGTCACTAGCAGGGCTGAATTATCTGAAGACTTCCTGTTGTCTCTTTGTGGTAAAAACAATCCATCCAATTCTACCTAATTGCCTTCTGGGATTTACTACAAGTTTCGACCTCCAGAGGAATCAAGTTGGAGCTCTCTTTGTGATGTAGTAAAATCATTTTGCCTGGAAATCTCCAGAAAATGGTTGGAGCACTTCTGTGAGTGAATTGCGTACTGCTTTAGTTGCTTACCTTGTTTTAGCAACTCCAGTAATTAGCAATTTAGCAATTTCTGGTCCTTTGCTCTAAGGATGACATCTTTCACATATACTTGTCAAATACATACAAAGAAGGTGTGTAATCTTTTGTTTATCAATTTCCTTGTTCTTGTAGGTCTGATGTCTTGGATGTTATTTGTGTTTATTGAGCAAGGTATCAGAGAAGCAAGGGAACATCCAAGTCTGCTCTTACTCTCTGGGCAATAACTGCCAGGCAATTGTAACTAATGCGGTGTGTATTTTAGAATAGGTTGCTATGTCATGAACTTGCATAAAAAGGAGCTATGAGATCCCAATCAGAAAGATCTCCCCCAGTTTCATCAAGTCTGTCTCATCTGTTGCAGACCGTCCAGTACTATGAAGTTTCTGAGCACATTTCTCAGTGCTTGATCCGCTCGTGTTAGTCTTGCATCAGGAACACAAAAGCTACTGTAGCTACAGCAGAGAAAGATGGATCTTAATTCAAAGGGCTGCTTTACAAACCAAATCACCAGAAAGCACTTCGTCTTGCCTGCCTCCCCTTTGGAACGCCTAATAAAATGACTCCTTTCTCTGACAGTTTTATTTGTAGCATAGGAAGGTTATCTGCACACCCATTTTTTTCTTCCTGTGAAAATCAATTTGTGTCCGCATAAAAGTCCCTGCATGTTATGAAATTGTTATCAAATAAAACTTTGCATTAGGAAATGTCACTGCTGAGACTGATTCCTCCCCTCTCCCCCAGTTTTTTTATAGCTCATTTTAGGTTCACAATCACACTTTTTCTTCAGTTCTGTCCAGAGTAGCCTGGCTTTGGTGTCTTCTGTCTTAAATGAAGCCTATCCATAGAATATATTCGGTGGTGGTAGCAGCCTGCCAGTGGCCGTGGAGTTGTTGCCTCCCTTGACCTGAACTCTTGGGCTGGTGGTCCACTCTCTCTGAGCCCATGCCTCTTCTCCGCTCGATCCGTGTGTGGGATTGCTCAGCTGTTAGGGATGGTTTCTTGCTAGGTGTTTTGGGATGAGGCTGGCACAATTGTGTTCACCTTGCGTAGTCATTTAACAGCTGTCGGGTAGTACTGACTTGGAGGTAATTATGGACGAGCCTGGGTGAAGGGGTTCCCTCTTGCCTTTCTTTGGTTCCACCAAATGATGTTCACTGGGCCTTCTTTCTCACGTAATCTGTGTGGCATAGAAAAGAACAGTGCGATGAGTTTTTTAAAACCCATTAGTCTATACACAGTCTGGCACAAATTTATTTCTCTTTCAAAGAAAAATAGAAACATAAAAAATATTTTCTGGTTGTTATTTTATTTATGTATAAATTTAATGTTTTACTGTAAAGAGAAGATCTAGCTGTTCAGGTATTTACTACATTAAATGGAGAAAAAATGATAGTGCAGGATACAGAGATTTTGGATATCTCCACTTTTTTCTGCTTTGTGTTAAGCACACACAAAATAGAAAAAGTAATATTATTTTTGCACAGCATGTTGTCAAGATTAAAGTAGTTTTTAGTCTTTCAGATAAAACTACTGAAACTATGTACTTAAATCGTACAGCTTCAATAATGAAACTGTTGTTTGTTCTTAAATCTTGGAAACTTGATTTAAGGAAAAAGTTTGGTAATATCGGCTCTTATTCATTGCATGTGGGTTATAAATCACTTAGAACCTGGCATCTAAATTGCAATTAAATCTGCCCACATCCTGATTAAGCATTACAGATGCATACTGGAGTATATCAGTATATTTCTGGAGGTGGGGGAAAGCAAGGATTCATCCAAGTATTTATTTTTTTCTTTTTTTTTTTAACTAAAAAAAAAAAAGGTCGTTGGACCTAGCAAAATTTAACAATTTATTGCAAGAAAAGAAGAATTTCAAATCAACTTCTGCTATTGATCCATTGTTGTGTAGAAAGGCATTTACTGCTAATAAAACTTTGTATTTTTGCTGCACTTCCCAGGTGAGATTCTTGGAGCATCTCACAAGTAGGAAATAGATTTCTTCATGGAAACATTTTTTAATTTCAGAAAATAGTGAACTGAGAAGCAGAGGTTGTGATTCAGCAAAATTCTTACTATCATGGCTAATTTTGACACAATAGTTTAAGACAGTAAACAGGATTTGACTCAGCTAAATTGCATGTTGATTACGTACAATGTTTGCACTAATATTTCAGCATTTAAAATAGTGTAAAATGTATTTTTATATATGCCATATATTTAAAGTTTCTGTCATAGTACTGCCACCTACCTTTACTTTTAACATACAAGTTTGAGGGTGTTTTAGTTAAGAGTCTTCTCAGAAAATCCTTTTCACTTATGATGTTTTACTATCAGTAAAATCACCAGTCTTGGTCTTTTTTTTCTGTTTAGTGTGTGTTTGAGGATTATTTTTTTTTGGGGGGGGGAATGTTCTTGGTCAGGGAAGTTGAGGTGAAGCAATTTCCTTATAACAAGCATTGTTTAACTGATCACGTATTAGATACATTTCTATGTGCAGTTGCATTGGGTTTTGTCAACAGAAATCAATTCTAGATGGTCAACATGACAATGATGACATCCCGCTTAACATGATAGTGCAGATATTTAGCAGCCTCAGGACTAATTTTGAGGTTATTAAATAAGTTGATCAGTATGAACCATTATATTATATTCTCTGTTCCTATTTACTGAAGCTGTGTATGTTCCTCTTCTTTCTAATATACTGCAGGTTTTTTTATACCAGCTTTTTTGAGAATGCTGGACAGTCAGTTGCCTTTACCTTGGCACAGCACCAAACCCAGATACATCCTTTGTTGTTGTTGTTGGCTTCATGATGATTTATTGATGTGCCCCGTCCAGGGAAATAATTGTCAAGCTACTTGTTTTTGAAATTACTTTTCTGGACAAGGATAAACATAGTGCTGTTTTAAAAGTGGCTTTCTAGAAACTGCAGAACCACTGGTTTAGATACTGATATGCCTTAGCTTGGGAATTCAGCATATCAGAGCCTTCGCCCGTCTCATTTGGAATTTGAAACGTGAATGCAGTTCATGTGATACTATTGTCAAACTGAAACCAAATAAAAGTTGTCTTCAGATGTAAAGATGTACTTCAGTGTTGTTCTGAATTGGGGAGGGGTTAGTATAGTATTTCAGACTCAACCAAGGTCTAACAGAAGATGCTGTTTTGATTGCACGTTGTATAAATCTCTCTTGTTTAAATGTAATCATATGCAGGGCTTCTCTCTCCTTTCAGTCATCTACTAGGGAATAATCACAAAGAGGGAAAAGAAGATTTATACCTACTGTATTAGTAGGAAATACATTTCATGTCTATGACCTTCCATGAGAAAGACCTCACAGAGTTGTGATGGTGCTAGGTATACAAACGAGACCCATGGCAGAGAGTTAAGCCTAATGACAGGGAGAAGCTGACTGTGGAGACCTCGACCAAACTCAAAGCTGGAAAGGTCACACTGATGTATGGAATGGAAAGTGGGGATCATATCCCCTTGCAGAGACCCAGTGCATGCACTTGCCACTAGTGTGTCTTGAAGGGTAATGTAAAGAAGGGACCTCAGCACTTTGGAGCCTGCCTCCCCTTTGTGGTACCTGTCCTGTTTCTGCAGCTCTTTGGAGCCAGGGACCTTCTACCCCTTTTTTTTTTTTGTACCACCTGGCATAAAATGATTAATTCTTGGGTAGTTCCTCAATTTAAAAAAAAAAAAAAAAAAAATCAGCAATGATAGATTATTGTGTACCCACTGGGGTACAGTCATTTATATATACCAACTGAAGATACAGTCCCCTACATTTAATGGCAAAGTGCCATTTCAAGTCATCATTTACAATCAAGTATACCTGTATGGGGGGGGCGGGGGGGGGAAGTGTGCACATTAACAATTTTTAAATAGAAACAAAGGTGAAATAAGTGGTATTCTCTGTTCATTACTGTTAGATTTGCTAACTTAGCATCATTTCATTTTCATTATTAACTTTTAAAGGGAATACTATGATCTTTTTAATACAACTTCTCTAATTAATTTTCTTACTGATCTAACTCAAATGCAAATACTTTGTGAGGCAAGAATGTGCAATCATTCCAGCAATGAATATTAATAAATACAAGTAAAACGTGTCTTGTAGAAGAGAATTGGAGAGTCCGGTAGACCTGACGTAATACATGGTTTGACCCCAATGGCTACATAATTGAAACCTTGGTGCATTGAAGCAGTAGTGCTAAACAGCAGGTTAAGCGATGCTGCCTTTTGACTCTGGGTTCTGTGAGCGCTAGCGTAGAACGCACCCCCTGAATGAAGATACCTGTTGATCAGGTGTGTGAACAGCGATCAGACTTTCCATTAAACGTGTTACAGGTAAAGCTTAAAATCGGTGTATGTGTTCTGATATGTGTTCAGATATGCAATGAAGTTTGAAATAAAACCTCACTTCTTTTTATTTTTAAAGTGTTTTTACAAATATTTTTATTGTGCTACAGCAGCAGGAAATTTTGCATTTTTACCTTATTAGTGTGCCTCTTAGCTGCAGGATCAGAGTTCATACTTAGAATCAAAAGTAAATATTGTTTAATATGGGCAGCCTGTTGTCTGTCTAGCGTTGTGATTTAAAAAATGAAGGAGCTAAGTGGCACAGATCATGCATTTTAATTAAAGAGATGAGGGATTTCTTGCCACTTAAACACAGAAAATCAGAGTATCTTTGGTCTTCTGGAAGTGTGTATGTGTGTTGTCTGAAACATTGATTACCTCGTTCCTTTATAGTCATGAGACACAGACAACCTGTTGGGATCATCCTAAAATGACTGATCTCTTCCAGTCCTTAGGTGAGTGCATTTCTTAAAATAAACCATTATGTGATGTTCATTCCGTGAGTAAAATTTGCGTTTGTATGCTGACCACAGCCGGGTTGCCATGAACTGTGTGTAACAGAGCATTTCCCACTTTGCGATGAGACACACTGTGCGTGAAACCTGCTGCAATCCACACGTCGTGTGCGCTGCCATTCAGTAATATTAATTCTGCACAATATGCTCTGACTCTGTGCTTTAATGCAGTGTCTTGTTCATTTCTTTTAAATCCGTGGGGAATTGTCCGATGATGCAGGCTGTCTGCGTGTTTAAAGCAGGATGCTGGTCTGCAGGGAGCTGATTTTTGTGATAAATCAGAGTAGCTACACTTTCAGAAAAGGCTAGACCATATTGTGGTACAGCTTGTTCAACATGCCTTGCCAACATCTACACTTACTGTGAAATCTCCCTTTCTAAGGAGCGAAAGGGTAAAATACTGTTAAGTGAGGAAAAATATTACTATACCTATCTGTTTCTAAAATAGAGCTTATGGCTATCTGACTGTCCCTTTCCAAAGCACTGTTTACAATGTCAAGGCTTTTGAAATTACAGCTTTAAAAGCCATTTTTTCTCTCTTGCCGTGACCTTTGCTGCCCTCTGTTTCCTATACATTGTCTGATGGAGTTGTAAATTATTTGAGAAACTTATGTATTTGAGCACTTCTCTGGAAGCTACTTAACACTGTATAATATGTATGTAAAGCTCTATTATATGTATAGGTATTACCTGTGCCAATCTCTGAAGGCCCTGGACTGTCAGAGTTGGGAGGTTTTCCCTGCAGGTGCATTGGACTGAGGTCCCAGCTTCTCAGTTTGTTATGTTTGTTCTGATATATCCTGTTCATTCGTTGCAGAGAAGAGAATGAATATCAGCCTTCTTCCAAAATGTGAAAATTTATATGTAAAGGAAACTTTGGACTCTATTTTTAGGGCTGCTCATATTTCTGTTCTACTGTTTCAGCTGACTTGAACAACGTACGCTTCTCTGCCTACCGTACAGCCATCAAAATCCGAAGACTACAGAAAGCGCTGTGCTGTGAGTTTGGCCTTTGAGACAAATTGTTTCTCTGCAGTACTTGGGGAAGGGAGTCTTGGCTTAGGTCTAACAGCTTTAACAAGGGACTAGATACATCCTTGATAGATTGACAGCCAACAAAATGGCAGGAAGAATTGCCAATAGCGGGTGTCATTATTGCAAATAAATAAAATCAATTAATGGAAAAAGGGATGCAGCAGGTAAGTTGAAAAGGTATGCCCACTAAGAATACTTTGAGAAGTGATAGGAAAATAAATATTGGACCTCTTGACTATTGTATACTGTTCTTGATGCAAGCTGGTGTGAAATGATGTGAGATAAAATCCTGACCGTTGACATAAACTCAGGTATTTTATTATACTTTAGAGAGTTCCATTCCATTTTTTGCAAGTGTTTACTGCTGCTAGATGTAACTTTGAAAATATTCCTTCCTCTCGGGGAGAATATCTTGCTGTGTGAATTCCAGTTAAAGAGGAGTTCAGGCCACTCAGAGTGTGAGAGGAAAGAATACACATCTGTATAATTGGTTATAGGTAGGTAGTATTTCTGTATGTTTTAATCACAAAAAGCCACTAGGACAAACCAAACTACTATTATTAGCAATAATAGTATGTGTGTATATATATATTGGGGATGTGGAGAAGGATCTTAAATTTAGATAGGAAATAACCAGTGGATTTAATATGCACATTGGATATTCTGCCCAGACCTGTGTTGGCATTTGTCCCTGTTCTGAAGCGATCTAGTAATTCAGCCACAGTCCACTCTGAAGAGCACATAGATTTTTTTTAGGAAAGGATAAGTGTCTACTGAGTAGGCTTAGCTGTCTAAACTACTTCATTTCCAAGATTCATGTTTGTGTCTCCAGTTTTCTGTTCTATATTTGCTAGGTATTTAAAAAAGCATTCACAGTATATCACAATTATGGTTTAATACAGCAGCAAGTTACATGACTGCCACGTTCAAAGTTTAGCAGAAGGGATGTTATCAGGAGGTCTTGTCCTGGCCTCTGGACTTGGCACTTCTCTGAGTCACACAGCAAGTACCACGCTGGGGTTCTGGGCTCTTGCCTGAGCCTCCTGTGCAAAGCAAGCTCGGAGTGCTCTTTGGAGTCATCCTGCCACTGGTATTTCTGCATTTCCTTGAGAATCAGGATGAGAAAAAGAAAGATGGTACTTTCTTGGGGGAGCTGAGCTAGCTTGTAACTGCTCAATATTTGTTTTAGAGAAATGTGATTGAACTAATAATTTGACGTAGTCCAGAAATGGTTTGCATTATAGAGAGAGGCAAGACATGAAGATAATCAAGATAACTGAAAGGACAAAAAGCTTAGAAGGAAGTGAGATTTTGTGAGAAGGCAGAGAAGAGAGGATGTGTGGAAGAAAACTAGCTGAAACATAGAACTGGAGAGATTAAGTTGTATAAAAAGAAAGGAGTACAAAAAATTCTGTTGTAGAGATGATGAGAATATGAATCTTAAAAATTATTAGGACTGTGAATGGAAAAAACACTCATCTATTGGAAAGAAAACTGGGTGAAGTAGGAAAAAAAATAGAAAATGGATAGTTTTGGAAGGAGATGCGAGTTGTGTATGAGTGTGAAAGTCACAGATTTCAGACCTTTCAAAGGGTCTTGGCAACAGCTGGTATAAAATGTTGTACAACACTACCAAATTTTCTTGTTTAAATTCAGGAGTCCTTGCTGTGGAAGGACTTTTCAGCACTGAAGGGTGTTCAGTACTGCAGTTTGAGTGGGAACACAAGAAGGGCAAAGTCATCCTAAAGATGCAAGCAAGGAAGGAGTTGCACAACGAGGGGTCCCGTCCCACCCTCCAGGTCATCAGTTTTCCTTCCAGCCTAGAAGGCAGCAGTCTGATCTTGGAAGTAGCTTCTTAGCTGGACTTCAGATATACGTTATACCAAATGAAGCTGTGCCTGAGATGGTAGCTAGCTACTCCGGAAAGCTAGAGCGCATTTATGCAACGGCACAGATGTGGAGTACCTCTCCAGTACCTCTTGCCACTTCTTCATATGCTGTGCTGGCTTCTCATAGGATTTCAAATCAAGTTCAAGGTCTTACATTTGGGAAAAACAGAACCTGTCCTTTGAAAGAAAAACACTATTTCTTTGGCGTAGCCTAGAGCTTCTCTGTGCAAGAGATACAGTCCCACCTGAAACTATAGTTTCATCTCCCAGCAAGACTAAAGAGCATTATGAGCTTTCTGCCTATCAGTGCACAGGGTATAAAGTATGCGTCAACATGTACCTAAAAAACAGAAGCAAAGCAAGAAATCAGAAAGCAAAGTAAAATTCTCCTTGTGCGTGCTGCTTCCCAGGGAAGGGTGAAAAAACAAACTGCACGTGATGGATGCTAATCATGCTGCCTATTTCTGACAGGCATACAGATGGTCTAGTGACCTGTATAGAACAAACTTCGCTTTGGTTATTTCTAATAAGCTTTGAGGAGGATCATACTTCCTGCTCTTGGTTTTACTGCGAAATATATCAATTTCTGTAATAACTACAATGGTTAGCTGCTCTCACTCAGATTTCAAAAGTGCCCTCCTATCAAAGTGAGTATTGTCTCCAGTTTTCAGGGGAAGGAGGACAGAGGAAAGTAGTAAAAAGAGAATATTCCAGTTTGAAGGAACCAGGAGTAAAACTCGTTTCTACAGATCCAGTCTGCCTCATTATTTATGAAGCTGTTTGCTTGTTTCATCTCTCTGCCTCATGGGAGTAGACAACAGCCAAAAAAATCTTGGTCTTTATTACGCTCACATATTTGACCAGAGCTTGGTGTAATTTGTGAGAACACGACATTGTGGGTTTTTAAGAAAGACATTGCAGATTATGCACAATGCTAAATGCTGCAAGAATTTTCTGTCTCTGAACAGGAACTCGTTATGATCTGGTACAATTTTAAGATCACCTCCAAAAATATAATTAGTGTCATTCCTTTTGTCATTGTTTACTTAGCTGATTATTTCTTGCCAGGGAACAGATCAAATTCCCTTTGACTGTGATGATTCTCAGCTGGATTCTGTCCCATGAATGGCTTCTGAGATAGCCAAAACACAACGTGTGCTAGCACCTCCTCTCTGAGGGAGGGGAGAGTGGTTAGAATTCTTTTCTTGACTTTTATTTGTTGGTTTTCTTTTAAGGTAGGAAAAGAGTCATCTTCTGTGCCCATTCTCTGGTCTGAGTTACTTTAGTCTTCCATTGTATTTCCTGTAATTTTAACTGTGGGTGGTTTTTAAAGGTGTTCAGATGCAGCATGCTTCGGAAAGGCAAAGAAAATGTCAAACCAAATCACTAGGAAATGAGGTAATTGTGAACTGTAAAACGTGACCAACTGGTGTCACAGCTGCAGTGTGTGTACAACTGCAGAGGCCTTTCTGGTGAGGACTCCAAGGCAGAACTGGAGCAGGAGGCACAGTCCCACTTGTACCTGACAAATTTTGACGTCGCGTTGAGGACTGGTAATGCGGTGTTAGTGCTATACAGGCAGGTTCAGGAGTGTGTGATTGGAGAATTGTACTTTGGAAAACTTGCTGATGCCAAATCTCTCTTCTGAGTCTTTGGTTTCATTAAGTGTCAAAACCCCGTGGTTCTAGGGAAGTTATTCCCTCCCACTCCCCCCGCCCTCCTTTAGAAGCAGGAAAGTAGAGTTGTGTTTCATCCTGTTCTGTTTCTTGAAAGGTAGATTCCTGCAGAGACTAATACGCGTGTATATACCTACGTCTATTTATTTTGCAGGAAGCTGAGAAAGGTTGCAGGTAGAACAAATTCTTAGCTTCTCTGTCTCAAATTATGCAGGGCAGATGTACTGAGAGCACTTTCCCACTGTAGCAGAAGAAGAATGGGGCCAGAGAGAGTATCCTGTGTTGCAGTTGTACTCGGCAGCTATGCAGCACCAGGCCCTGACTATATTTTATTCTTGTGCAGTATACTTTAGCTTGTTTTCAAGAAATAATATTGCCCCAGATACCGAAGTGTAGTACTGGAAGGGAAAAAGGGAACAAAACCACCATGTATATTCAGAATTCTGTCTCTGAGCTCCTCTAAGTGATGTAAAATTTAAGAATGCTAATAGGAATGTCAGCCACACAAAGCTAAGGAAGGAACGTTAAGGCACACCGGACTAAAAGTGAGAGTCTTTTGCAGGAACTGCTATCATTCCCAAGGTCTTTGTAATATAAAAGCTCCATAGCAATGCCTGCCTATTTTCTGTGGGGTTACAGCAGCATCAGATATGCCATTAGCAGCTGCATGTCATTACTTGCTCCTGAGTCAGTCACTCACATCTGCTTGAACCATGCTGAATGACATGGTTTCTGTTTATAGTTTTCCTTTGGGAAGGTCTCCTCGCTGCAGAAAGGAGAGAAATGACCCTTGTGTCCATTTGTTGGTTCACAGCAGGGTTGGTCGTTCAGCACATTTGAGCAGATGCAGAATGGTACTGCAAAAATGCACTAAAAGCTGTGTACGGGAGGCTTCAGGCCAGCAATGGCAGGCGAGTCTCAGGTTAGCTTTCCCCCATCTGCATAAACACAGTTTATTTAAAAACTTTCAGAAATGGAAATGTAATGAGAAAATAATTCCTGTTTACATCAGCCCAATCCAGTGGCACTGCTCGACCTTACCATGAGAGGAGAGCTGCCTGTACCTAGGGGTCGTTCAGCCAGCTGAGTGCTGAAGCAAGCAGGGCTGGAAGTAATTTCCTCTGGTTATTCTCCACAAATAGTGCCATCCACACGTGTAAGTTTTGCTTAATTTGCATTAGTACAGCAGCAGAGTTTTCTTTTACGTACCTCTCCCGCTTCCCTCTAGAATTCTTTGGCAGAAACGTGAATATGAGATCTTAATGCCAGCTGAGCGAGACGTGCAGGTAGCAGGCTTACTCCAGTGTCTGTTGAGTTGCCATTTTCAGTGCAAGGATGATTACGTTAAGCCAAGGCCAAAGGCTGCAACTTTCTGGCATTTCAAAGCATTCCAAGTTTTCAATGGCTTTTTGGGTGCTGTCAGTCTGTTTAAGGAAGCTGCTTACCTGCTTTTAGCCAACCTTTAAGTACCTTACAGAAACAGTTTAGGAGGGAAAAAAAAAACAAACAAAAACCCAAAAAACAAAACAGCATACTGATTGCAGTCATTTTGAGTTTGGGGGTTTTTTTCCCCCCTGTAGGTCATGAAAGAAAAGCATGAAAAGTGGCCATCTCTCCTGAGTGCAATATTTAGGTGATTGGATAGCATGTTACAGTTTTGCACTTGGCTTCGCTCCCCTCCCTCCATCCCTCCAAAAAATAGTCTGTGTTGTATTGTGACATGGGAGGAGTTTGATTTTGTTTTGTTTTTAAATATGCATGTGAGCCATTTCCAGGGTATTACATATTTTCCAGCTACTGTAGAAGATTATGCTCCAGTGTACTGCCAAATACTTTGGCTATCTCAAGTCAAACTAGTGGCAAGGTGTTTTGCTGCAATTAGCAGTCTGCCGGTTTGGTAAATACGTGGCTGGCATTTGTTTGCAAGCCTAAGAGATGGGCTTTAAAAAAAAAAAAAAAAAAAGAACAAAAGCAAGCAAATAAATGTAAAGCTCCTGCAAGTCTATGCTGTAAAGTTAGAATAGTGAGGGAGAAGCAAAGCAAGGGCTGTGAGGTTCTGTTTCTCATTGTACGGTGATGTAAGGAAGGGTAGATTGGGGGAAGCAGATTGGGATGTAACCTTCTTTTGGCCCATAGCCTGATCTTTTGGTAGATGGTCACCGAGTTCTTGGCAGAATTGCTCACAGTGGTTAGTGTTGTCTTGCTCCTGCTTTTTCCTGCTGTACTTATTTTCCAGCCAAACTTACTGGGTTTGGACAGACTGCTCTGCTGGGGTCCTTATTTAACTTTATTGGTGCGGAGCAATTTACACCACATCTGAGATTAGCGTGTTTCATTTCCTTTGAGAGATGACACTTACAGTGTAAATGTGTTACTGGCTCTCCAGAAACAGCTCTGTATGAACTGGGAATATACTTCAAC
Source organism: Cariama cristata (assembly GCF_000690535.1). NCBI lineage: Eukaryota > Metazoa > Chordata > Aves > Cariamiformes > Cariamidae > Cariama > Cariama cristata. The sequence goes on along the minus strand of NW_009606413.1, from coordinate 22,063 downwards.
CTCATGTTGTATACACTGTAGCAAGCATACTAATATATTGCAACTGGGGTTTCTTTGCTAAAGCCCTTGCCTCTGTAAAAAAAAAAAGTCACTGAGGATTATACCACCTTTTGACTTACATTATTCTTCCTTCTTTTATACCAAAATAAGATTTCTCTTTTTCACTTTGTTTTACAAAAGAAATTAGAAACGCTCATTGACAGCTTTTTATTTTCACCATGGAAAACACAGATTTTAACAATCGCATTTGTGTGGGTTTTGGGAGCAAAACCCTTTTTACCTGTAGGATATCCATACAATCACTAACTGCTTATAGAAAGAATCTTGTAACAAAGGAGATCAAAATATTTTTCTTGAAAGCATAACATTTAGTGTTCTGGAAAACTACAATAAATAATTTCACTGTGTCCCTCTCCCTTCTTTCTTTTAAGCCCTAATTTAGCAACTGCTGTTCAGTTAATCAGGCCTCAGTACATTCATACTGCATTTAAGAGAATATTGTAATCTGAGAATGTGCTTTGCTTTACATTTAATCAAAAGTGATAGGATTTAATAGGATTCTGCCTTATTGTAAATGTGAAGAGTCCTCTAAACTGAGTGGACTCGCAGTGTGCGTACATCTGAACTACTTCAGCGGCGTTTTACGTGTTGTTCTGAGCTGTGCAGTGTCATTATGGTGCTGGTCTTGATTCTGGTTTTTTAAATATGTAGTACCAAAATGCTGTTGACTTCTCACAGAAAACAGTTTTTCACTATAACGTTACTAAATGAAAGCTACTTCTTGGCTAGTTGTCTGCAGTGTTTGCTACAGTATGCACATGAACAAGTATTGTGACTGCTATGCTCGGGCATCTATATTCACACCTTTTTTTTCCTTTCTTTTTTATTTTTTTAAATCGCCTGGTGTTAGTGGACCTATTGGACCTGAACACAACCAGTGAAGTTTTCAAACAGCACAAGTTGAGTCAAAATGACCAGCTGATCGGTGTCCAGGATGTGATCAGCTGTCTCACCACCATCTACAGCGGACTTGAAGAGAAACACAAAGATATGGTGAATGTTCCTCTCTGTGTAGACATGTGTCTTAACTGGCTACTCAATGTATATGATAGGTAAGTAACAAGTCTTTATTCACAGTGTGTATTACAGGAATTTAACGTAGTATTAACAAAGCATAAACCAGGGAGACAGAATTCCTAATTTTTGTACATGTGACTTATCAAAAATGCTAGATTTACAGGAATGTTGTGTATTTTTTCTGAGTTACTTTCTTGAGGAAGTGTCCATGATAATAGAATAATGATAAAGCCTTAAGAAGTTCTTCAACAAAAAGTTGTATCTTTTGATATTTTTGACTCAGTAATAAAAGTGCAGTTGCTTGCGATGAGGTGTTTCTTATGCTGTCCTGCTTAGATATGCTGAACTAATTGCTTTTATACTACTGCCAAAGAAACAGTGAAAGGATTTCAAGAAATGTGTATGTGAGTAGAGAAATGGATACGCCGCTTTAGCAGTGTTCCTACTGTAAATGTTCCAAATTGCCAGGATTGTTTGCCATTTGTACCAGATCCCATTTCTGCCACAGGTGGGGATGCCTTTGTTATTTATTTTACACTTAGTTACTTACATGCCATAATCCTGGCTGAGCTCCCTGTCCTGAATCCTCTGTCAAGTGCTGGTTGTTCTGATCTCAGCACTAAAGCCTGTCTGATTCTGGAGGGTCAGCCGTGCCCTGGTCCTGGCCCAGGTCCTGCCTTGTGCCAGTGCTGGGTGCTGGTGCAGTGTGACCCACCTGCCCTGCTCCTGGCAGCAAAGCTGTATTTCCCCGGTGGATTGTGAGTTTGCCTCAAGAATGTTTCAGGATGCTTACAGTAAGAACTTGTGGGTTTATTTAAATGCACGTCACTATTTCCAGAGAGAGCCCTGAGCCTCAGAGGACATGAAAATGTCCACTCCCGCAGCCCTTTGTGGGTTTGGCCAGTCCTTTCTGAGCTCCCAGACACTTCTTGCTTCTGCCGAATGTCAAACTCTTACCTCTCTGCCCTGCCCCACACCAGGGCTGACAGAGCCTGCATGACCTACACTCAGCATGTTTTTATTTCGTTGTGATTTTGAGTCATGGGTTTGTTCATTTTTCTCAGTGGTGTTTAATATTCTCATCTCCCTTCTGTAGTAAAAACTGGGAAAAGGCTTGGTTTCCATCAGCTCCTCCGTTCCCTATGATGTATCTTTCTACGTAGCTTGAGCAAAGGCATTTCAGGACTCTTCTGGAGCTGAGCAAAGACACTCTAGTGCAATATATGGGGTGGTCGCTTCAGTGTGTCTAACTGAATGTAGGCTTTAGGTCAGTTATACACAGAGTTACAAATCAGCATTTCTAAGTTGCATGAGGTTAGTTACCAAATTTCTTTCCTTTCTCCCCATTTGAAGATGGAAAGAGCAAAAATAGTTCTTGAATAATGATAGAAATTCTTATAGCTGGCTTTGCAAAAGAGCTGTTAGCTGTTGATGTATGCATTATCTTCACTATGTTCGCTCACTCAATCAGTGCCAAGTTCTAACAGCTCATAGCTTTTTGCCTTTTTCCCCCACAGAGGATTACACGCCAGTACTCCTATACTTTGTGGATATTTTATTTTATTTAAACTATTGCGGTAGGGAAGAGAGTACATACGACCTTTTATCATTTATGTGCTGACTACCTATTATGCTTTGGCATTCGAATATTGCTGTTTAATGTTGTGACATTTCTGTTAGTTGAACTCCTCTTCATTACTGCTGGAAAATTGGAGAGCCCATCAAATAATGACTGGGACTTCTTCCTGCAATTATTTTTATTTTGCAGAGCTCTGTGTTGTGGGTGAATAAACATACCACTTGCAAACAGAGCAGTAGATCAAGTGGGTTGCTTGACTTAAATGTTATTGGCTGTTTAGAATAAGAGACTTAATAATGTCAGAGAATTTTTTGTAGTTTCTGGTTGGGGTTTTTTTTTATCAGATTGATCACAAATCCATTATATTTTTTTCAGCTTACCTTTGCTTCCTAACTTCAGTTAGAAGTCAGTTGTTTAATCTGTCCATATTTAAAATGCACATAGTAAGCAACAAACCTTGCTTTCGGTAACATTTCCTGTTGCTCCCCTTTCCCCTGGATTATTATGTTGAAAGCTTTAGCGTAGATAGTTCTTCAAGCTGATGAAAGACTTTAATCTTCAGTCAAACGTTGAAAAATGAAGGTTTTCTGAGATAAAATTACCTTTTACAGTGTGTTTCCTTGCTCCTGTTTCAAATCCTCTCCAGGAAAAAAAAAAATGCTGAAAGAACAGGCTGTTTTTTGGGTTTTGTTTTTTAAATTGGCCTTTAGGAAAGAGCTAATTTGTGTCTTGGCATTTCCATTGTTTATTGCATTGGTGTTATACATATACAACATTTCAAGCCGTTAAACTGCCTACAGAAAGCATCTGTTAGTCGCATGCTATTAACCTGAGATTTAATTACTGATTCACAGATTGATGGCAAACTGCATAGTTCTTCAGACTTATCTACAGATGTCTTTGGCCCTTAGAAAGAGCCAATTTATTTTTAGAAAAAGTCTGTTGTGTTCTGGTATTTTCTGACACATCAGGAATGATTCATTCTTCAAGCTGAGTAGAGGAGAGAAACATTAAATTTACTCAGTGACTTTTACTTCTTCAAGGACTCAAAGGTTGTTCCAGGCAGCAACATCTGCCCTATAAACATTTTCCAAACTTAAAGTTCCTTCTTTTGGTTAGTCCAGAGATTATTTTTTTTAATAAAATTAAAAATAAATGCATTGCATTTTTCAAGGAGAGATGTGAAGGAAATTGTTTGCTCTATGAAATCATTTGGCCAGGCCTGTGTTTAAATCATCCAAAAGCAATAGCCGGTGGTTATTGTTCTGGACTGTATGCTGTCAAATTTGCTCAGATCTCCAAGCGTCATTTATACGAAATGGACTAATAACTTTCAGTACTAATGGAATAGCTTAACACCCCTTGAAATGAGTTGTTTCAGATATTTTAAATTCTGTCATACATAATATAGAATACATGTACTCATTGTGGGCGATGACTCATTATTTCAGTCAGAATTACCCATAAAGAAACTTTTACGTGCACTGTTTTTAATGTCTTGCAATGTTTACCTGACTTGTATTTCAACTTTTAAATTTTTGGGGTTTTTTTTTTTTGATGATAGAATACTTTTGATAATGCCCTCTTTTGAATTGAATTTCTTTGGTGCATTAGTCTAGGAAGGGTATCTGTGGTATGGCACTTCTGCTAACATTTTCCACTTGGTCAATGTTGTCTTTCATGATCATTCCCTATGGCCCAGTCTTCCCCTGAAAAGTTACAACTTTGGTATTTATTGTAGCACTCATATACCTGGCGAATTCTAACACCAGGCTGAGTTAATATCCTAGGCCTTACCAGCCTGTTAAATTTCAGTGAAATCTGAACTTCTGAGGAAGGAGAAAGATGAGAGACCTGCTCAGTCAGCCTTAACTTTATGCCCTGGTTTTGACGGTAGCTGATGGACGTTTTCTGCATGCATTCCGGATGCATTCCCGGTGCTGATGATAGCTGTCTGGATTCCTGGAGGACTCCTGGGAGCAGCTTAGCAGGCTGTGATAGTAGTAAGAAGTGCTCTAGGAAGGACATGGCCCTCTATAGGGCAGGAAAATGAGCTCCTTTGTCTGACCTCTCTGTGGTTGATCAAGGAGAGGCATCTGTGGGGACCTTCAGAGATCTAATGGGCTGCCTTCTGTGGCTGGGTTATGGAGATAACCGATAGCTGCGGTCCTTGGTAGTCCTGAGTCGCAGTGTCAGTGCTGACCAGGCTTGAGAGCTCTTTGACAGGAGAAGTCTGAACTGAAGTGGGCTCATCTTCTTTCTTCTCCAGTTTTCCTTGCTAGTGCCTGATGCTTTGATGCTATTGCCCCCCATCCCCGAGGGACATGGGGTTCCTATGGACTTGATATTGCTTGTTTTCTGTTGATTTGACAGTGATGCTTATTGTGTATTCCTGTTTGCAGTCTCTTGTACTTAATCGTGTCCTCTGTCTGGCAGCTTCTTGTTGTCTGGCTAACTCCTGGGTCCAGCTGTGCCCATCACTGTTTGCCCCTTTGGCATTCACATACTTAGGTAAAATGCTTATATGTTATGTCTGGCTATGCCATCATAATGCTACAGAATACTTGCATACCACTGTTGGTAAACAATAGTTTTGTAGCTTATATTCAACAATCTAGTATTAATTATATCACGCTTAGTACATTTATAATTTATAGGTGTTGCAGGCCTCTGTTTTGACTATAGTGTAGACTGTGTTTGCCTGTCAAAGAACTTAGGGGTCCTAACTCTCTGTTAGGATGTTACTTGGAGAAAGGAATAAAGTTTGCATATGACGGTTGCATGATTATGGAAAGGTTTTTTTAAGTTTGCTAAACTCATTTTCCTGGAAAGACATACCTTCAGATAATTTTAACCCTGCCTTAATATCTGCCATTGAATTTCCAAAGTGTTTGAGCAGAAAGAAATGTTAGGTTTAGGATTTAGCACGATGTTTTGCAGCCGAGCTGTTCCTGTGGCCGAGTAGTGCTAAACTGTGTTCTGTGATTCCCAAGTGCTACCCACAGCTTGTGCCTGATGTAGTGAGGTTGGGATCGTGGTTGTTTCACTGGTTTGGAGTTCAGTTGTTCCCCTGGCTCCTCTTCTGCATCCTTTAGTTCCAGTATCTCCTCTAGTGAGATATAGGATAAAAGTTTCTGCCTTCTCTTCTGATATTACAGCCATTTCTAGCTTACCCTTTTTTTTTAATATAATTTCCTTATGTTATTATACAGCAGTGACAGTCATCAGTTTTTATATATAAAGTAGCTTTTTGGTATTCTCTGCAGCTGTGCTGGATCTCTGAAACAGCTGAATGGTTGCTCTCTGCTTGGATGGAGAATCCAAAGTATGCCACAAAATTGTATGTGCTCCAATCCCAATTCAGCCTCTCTACCCGTGCAATGTGGTACTCTCCCATGCCCTTGACCAAATGATCTAGTTACCTGATTCCCTACTAAACTAGTCCTCTCTGTAGTATATGCTTTCAACGCATTCTCCTACCGTGCCTGGAAATGATGTGTACCTTTTTTTTAACGCCTATTTTGGCAGATGTAAAAGTTGAATTACTTCTGGCTTCTGTGCCACCTCCTGACTGGCAGTGGATGAAGGTGCAACGGGAGGATCATACCTGAGGCATATAGGCCAGAGTCGGCCTGGTCCGTACGTAGAGACAGCGGAATCACCTACAAAACTAAGGATTTCTTTATTTCCTCCTTCCCCTCACCTCTCTTTCCTCTCCCCTTCCCCATTAAAACAGTAAAATTCCAGCTCATTTAGGGAAGGAGAAGAATGTCAGCATCGTACTATAAGGGCAATGAATCGTTAAGACTTTGTATTGCCTTGGGAAAGAGGGCTCAGATATATCCAGAGGAACAAATGGACTTCAGTGAACAAGACGGGCACTTCTGACAAGCAGCTGTAATGCTTTTGCCATTTTTCACTTGAAGATAGGTCAGAAGTCAATAATGTGCCATTTTTATGCTGCCTTTCACTCTTGTATTGATGGAGAAAGGACAACTTTGTTCTAAAGCAGTTAATAGAGGTATAACGGTTCAGACTTCCCTTCATCAGGATCGGAGCAAAAAATATCTGAGCTGCTCAAAGTGCTCATATCAATTGATTTTTGTAATGACAAGCATGCTTGTATTGCTGTAGTGAATCTGAATAGTGTGCTGGCACTTAATTCTAAATACTTGACCCATAAATTTTGTATGAATTCAAGCATTATAAAGTTTCCTGAACCTTCCCACCGTAAGGCCCTGATTTTCAGACGTTTGTGCACATAGCACAATTGGATGGTTGTGCTGCCATTCAGAGGCACCTTGACAGGCTGGAGAAAGGCGACAACAGGAATCTCATGAAGTTCAGTGAAGGGAAATGTCGAGTCCTCTCCCTAAGGAGGAATAACCCCATACACCACTACAGACTGGAGGATGACTGGCTGGAAAGCAGATTTGCAGGAAAGGCCCTGGGGGTCCTGCTAGATACCAGGTTGACCGTGAGCCAGCAACATAGCTTGTGAGGAAGCAGGCCAACAGTCTCCTGGGTTGCATTAGGAAAAGCCTTCCCAACAAGTCGAGGGAGGTGATCCTTCCCCTCTGCTTGGCACTGGTGAGACACGTCTGGAGCGCTGGGTCCAGTTCTGGGCTCCCCAGGACAAAAGAGATATGGACAAACTGGAGTGAGTCCAGTGAAGTACCATGAAGATGATTAAGAACTTGGAGTATCTGATGTGTCAGGAGAGGCTCAGAGAGCTGGGACTTTTCAACCCGGAGAAGAGACGTTTCAGGGGGATCTTATCAATGTGTATAAATACCTGATGGGAGCAGTAGAGAAGATGGAGCAAGGCTCTTTTGGTGGTGCCTAGTGACAGGACAAGAGGCGGTAGGCATAAACACAGGGAATTCTGCATAAACATACAAGAAAAATATTATTTGTTAATGTGAGGGTGATCAAACAGTGGCACAGGTTGCCCAGAGCAGCTGTGCAGTCTCCATCCTTGAAGATATTCAAAACCTGACTGGATATGATCCAGGCAAACCTGCTCTATCTGACTGAGCAGGGGCATTGGTCTTGGACGATCTCCAGAGGTCCCTCCCACCCTCAGTGGTTTTGTGACTCTCTAAGCTGGGCAGACTTCAACCGTTGAATTGGAAGCGACAATGCTACAAAGTCTATAGGTTTTGGGGGGGAGGTTTTGTTTGATTTTGGTGTGGTGGGGTTTTGATTTATGTTGTTTTGGGGTTTTTTACTGTATTTGTTTCCAAGAAAATAACTAGGGGGAGATAGGCTGCTCTTTAGAAAAATGTAATATTGCAGGCTTTGTAATTCATTTTGTAATTTGTTGAGAAAATGCTTTTTGTGTGAAGGAAGTTTTTCACAGTCCCTACAGCAGTCTGCTGAAATCTGGAGAAGTCTGAAGCTTCCGCATATGTGCCCTGACCTTTTAGCTGCAAAGTTTCTCTGCCTTTAATAAGTAAATGCTCTAGTCAGTCCTGAGTTAAACCAAACCCAAATGAATGTTCAGCTTTGTTTTTCTGTTGAATACAAAGTTAAAACACAGACAACCCTACACAGGAAAGAATGGGGAAAGAACTTTACCAAGGTTGCAAAACGAACCATTTACACGTTAAGGTATGCCAGAATGATGTAGTGTCTGTGATTGAAAGAGGTAATTCGAAGCTAAGCTTGAGTGTGTAAAATAGGTGGCACTTTTATAACATTCTGGAAAATTGGGTCCTGATTTTCAAACGAGGCAGTAAAAGTAATGGATGTTTTTGATTAATTTGGCAATAATTTCTCTGTACCAGCTTGTGGAATGAAGAAGATAATGCTGTCTAGTCTCACTAGATGAGGTGATGGTTGTGAAGACAAATGCACTATTACTTGTAAGGTGCTAATATACGGAGACCCCAGGAGTAAATTAATAATTTTGTATTCAGCACAACGTTTGTGAAATAAATCAGACAGCAGACCATATGTTGAATGGATAGGACAGAAAGAGATATCTAATAACCACTCCAGAAGTAATTAAAGGATACATCACTTCTGCATGACAGAAGGGACCAAAGTAATGTTTGGGTGATATTAATTTTAGTATTATCTTATTTGCTGGTGAAGGACCCAGTTAACCTTAAATGCAGGGATTTGTGTATAATATATACAGTTTGACTACTATTCTCTTTTTTTCTTTTTGCTATGTCTCATCTGGACAAATTGCATCATGTTTTCCAGTCTTTGAAAGAAGAAATCATCAGATCTTTTAAGCATAAGTTTCTGCACTGATCTTTTGAACTTTAAAATTGTCCTTTTCCATGTACCCTGGGTTTATTGCTTTAGTATTTTTTTTCAACAGTGTTGTCTTGCAGGTTTAAAATCACTTGCTTTGATACCCACTTACCCATTCTCAAGTTGCTTAAGGTTTGACGTGTGTTTTCTGGGTTTTTGGGCATTCATTATTTTTCTCACAAGATAAGCCTGAAGTCACATTGCTTAAAAAGAACAGCAGCTCTACGTCATTTAATTACTGTGTGTGGTTGGCTGTTTATGTCCTGGTACACATTTTTTAAACATAAAAGGAAAAAAATGAAATTAAAAAAATGAATGGATTACTGTCAAATGAAAACTTGGTTTTATTTTGCAGTCCTTGTGTTCCACACTGAGTAATAGGCTTTCCTGCTGTGTGCTTGTGTATTTTTTTTTCTGTGTATATCGCATTATTAAATCACATTGAGAGCTTTACAGAGTTAAATGACTTCCCTTTTGGAGTAATCGAATTGTTTTGACATGTAAACCACTTAGAAGGTGAGCTGAGCTTTTGTAAGGGAAGCATTCTTAATGTGATTCGTAGTGTTAATTTGTTTTGAGATTTGAAGTGTATTTGAAACAGAACTCACCAATACCTTTGCATTTTTGAATAGGCTTGAGTTGGAATTAAATAAAATTAAACTGTATTAAATCATCTTATCTTTATAATTTCAGTGGCCGAACTGGAAAAATTCGAGTGCAGTCCCTGAAAATTGGCTTGATGTCTCTTTCTACGGGCCTTCTGGAAGAGAAGTACAGATGTAAGGAAGAATGTATTTTATAAAATGTTTACTTTGTGTAATTAAGCCATGTAGAATAACAACACACATTGTAGCAAAATTTGTAGTAAAACATTTCCAATCCTGTAGCAAGACAATTTTCTTCTAAGTAAAACAGAAATGTTGTTTTCATTATCATCAGTGACAATGGAGAAAGCAGGATTTATATCCTGACTGGAGAGTATTGATGTCAATTATGCATCGTTATAACGCACAGTGTTGCACTCCCCAAAAGCAAAGGAGAATGTAGCCGTGTGGAAGCTAGACAAGTATTTTATCTGACTGATTCTGTTCTCTTTTGTGCGTGTGTATGTTTTGTTTAGGGAAAATCAAGCAAGTCAGTGTTGATTGCAACAGATTGGTATGTCTGATAAAGCAAGGCAATACATCAAAATCCAGCAATTGTATTTTGTGGTCTATGACAAAGATGATCTGAACTCTGAAAATAGTTTTCCAGTATGTGTGCTTTCTGCCAGAATCATGCAATGAAAGTTTAAATTATGATGATTTAAGTAATCTCACAAGCTTGACAAATACTGAGTAGTGTAAAAATATTTCATAAAAGTAATTGCAAGAGCAGAAAAAAATTAACTTTGTGGTAAAACCCCCTGATAAATAGAGAACAAGAGATTAAGCGCTATACAAGAGCATCCTAGGTGATGGATGGTTATATATTATGCACATCATCTTAAAATTGCTCCTTGTTCCTTGACACATTTCGGAAACACATGTAAAATGTATAGAGGCTGTGTTCGCCATGTACCATTGGACCTCCGCAACAATTGCTGCTTTCCTTAGAAGCGTTTGTAGGTAGTCTTATAACCTTGGTTATTAACATTGAGCAAAATGTCAGCCACTGAGTGCAAAAGGAGAATGTAAAACCCAGCTGGAATGAACACAAAGAATTCACTTCCATTTCTTCTGTAATTTGTACCAACCACAGAATTTAAAAATATTTCTGAGATTAACTCAGTGTTTAAGGTATTTTCAGGAGAGATTCATCTTGTGAGTAAATATTAATGTACACAGCTACAAAGTTCATAAAGCAAGGATTGTTGGCAGAAACATGTTAAAAATTTTAGCTGAAAGTTTTAACAATTAAAAAACAATTCACAAAGAAATGTGTTAAGAAAGCACTTAAGAAATATTATCTGTACCGCAGACAGACCTATTAATTCAGTGCTTTACTGTGACTCTCAAGTAGGTACAAGCAGTATCTTTCTTCCCACTGTCTGTATCTGGAACAATTTGCTTGATCAATTTTTTTCTGTTGTTACAGTCGTCCTAGAACATCCACTTATACTGCAGGGCTTGACACCTGCCTTAGGAAAAGGGAATCAGTAAAGGGAAAGGATATGGAAGCAGACATGGTTATCTGGGAAGCAAATGTGATTAATGTTAAGCCCGAGTTGTCTTGCTGGCTGCTGCTCTTGCTTTAAGCTATTTCAGACGGCCAGCTGTGAGTCGTGGTAATTTGTAGTCTCAGTTCAGAGCAAACGTGCTTCTGTCTCCAACCAGGTCTCGACTCAGCCATGCCAGTCTCTTGCCTTCCTTTCCTGATTTCTTATACCTGGGGATCGAGAGCTCCTGTGCTCTATGGAAAGCATCCTTCCCTAGTGATAACATATAAATCAGTAAATATTAGGGGAGCAATGTGGTAATGATGGATTAGAACAAAAAGCTGCTCCTAGGTAAAACAGGAGCTGCCATGTACAGTTTCATCATGAGATGCCCTAAGAAGCCATGTACTTTCATTCATTTGGCCTTACTTTTCTCATTTGTATAGTTATGGATCGAGAAATTGTGGTCAAAGTAATCAAGATTAGATGAGGGTAAACTATTGTAAATGGGACAGTGGCCATCTGTAACCATGACTGGATTACAGACGTTGTAAAGCTCGAGCGGCAGCATTACTGAATAAAAAGAGGTGTACACGGAAATGAAATGAGCCGGTGCCTCTTGTCGGTGTTGCAGATCTCTTCAAGGAGGTGTCAGGCCCCACAGAAATGTGCGACCAGAGGCAGCTGGGCCTGCTGCTTCACGACGCGATCCAGATCCCGCGGCAGCTTGGGGAAGTGGCAGCCTTCGGTGGCAGCAACATTGAACCCAGCGTGCGCAGCTGCTTCCAACAGGTAAGAGAACAAAGACCTTCATGTGAAAAAAAAACTCTCTCTGAAGTCTTAAGATTCACTTTTACATGGTGTAAAAAGAAGCGAGGCGTTTAAAAACATCCATGAGTTTTTGAACAGAAATGAATATGCCCCTGCAACTAAATGTGGGAAGTTACTGTGAAAATGCAGCTGTAAAAGATGGTTTATTGTTTAGGAGAGGATCAAACAAATTACGTTTTGCAAAAAGAATATATAAATCTTTGTGGTTTTGACAATATTGGCTGCTCTAAAAGCTGTTAAAAAATTTTGCAGCAGCCAATTATCCTGCTTTGCATCGTTCAAAGCAACCTGAGACTGTGAGAACAGCGTGCTTTTCCCTGCTGGAACAAGACACAATCTCAACAGAACAAGAGAATGATGTTGATAGTAATTTTTGACCTTCTGCATCAGGAAATTATTTAGCATTATTTTACTGACAAAAGAGCTTGCAGCTGCACGAAACTTTAAGCATAGTCATTTATATATCGTGAGCCTTTATGCAGCGGATCAGAACATGGAATAAAGCTGTCTTAAAGCCTGCTGTTCAGCTCCACGCTACATGCAGGGGGTTAATGAAGCTGCAAGGAGCATCTGTCTGTAAAGAAGATGAGAATTAAAAAGAGGATGTCCTAATGGAACATAACCTAACTCAGACTTTGTCAAGGATGCCTAAGGCTCCGACTGTTTGCTAGTGATAACTATACTGCTTCAGTCTATTATTTCTTTGAAAGTAGCTGCTTTGAGCATTGTCAGAAATTGTATATGGATTAAAAATTCACTATGGCATATATAAAACTCTAGTGACTTTAATATTTCTGGTTTTATTGAATCAAACATTAAATATTATAGTGAACTTTTAAAGCATTTTTCTTCTGCCATTCTTTCGTAGACATTTCTACATTTTCATCCAGTGCTTTGAAAAATTCAGGTGTGCTAGCTTTTTCAGAACAATTAGGTTCATTTCTGGACTCTGAGATGATTGGAAATGGAAGAGTGTTTGTCCAGATCATGAATAATTTGGTAGCTACTTATGGAAGTTGGTTTGACCAATTAACCATGTAAAATTTCCCCTGAGGTTTTAACATTGCTGCTTCAGACAATAAGGGATGATACTTGACATATCTATCAGTGGCCTTGAGTGGTTCAAGACATACTGAAATACATTATTCATTTGTTAGTGGCAGACTTTTTCTGTCACAGAGGAACGATCTTTGTGTCCCTCAAGGATCTGCCCCATCTCCCATGCTGTTCCGTTATCAGTACTAGCAAAGTAGTGTTTAAATAGCCTGTACTGATGATGAGCTTGCATTCCTCACATGAATAACTCAAGTTCAGTCTCTGGTTGATACGACAGCATAGAGAAAGTGTGCAGCTGCACGACAGTTATCTCAGCCTAGTGAAAACAAGTATTTTGCTGGTGGGGAAAGCACGTTATTCTTCCTTTTTCATGCTGCTCCTTCTTACTGGCAAAACTCGACTTGGACTATGAAAAGTTAAGAAGCCTAGTGTTGCTTCTCGTCATGCGTTACCATTAAAAAATAACTTTCATTTTAAGTTGTGTTCTGTTCCTTCCAGTGAGCTGAGCGAGACAACCTCTGTTCTTATTGCTGACAAAGTTGATGAATATAATACCTTTACAGCTAGGCTCCTCTGGTGGTTACAACTGAAAGAGAACGTGGAAGCATGTTTGCTTGCTTCTTAAAACAATCATGCTATAATACTTCAGCTCTGCTGCATTCTTGCAGTGATTGCCCATAAGTGGCAGATTTAATTCTCTCTCATTATTTATTTAGTTACCTGTTTGTTTATTTCTGTGTTTGTTTAATGTGCTAACTTGAAAGAATACCATGGGCTCAAAATACAATTAAAAACATTGCATGAGTCTCATGGCAATTAGTAGACACACGCAAGCGCTACTGACTTCTAGCGATCTGACATCAACTTTAACTCGAAAGACAACCATGTCCTTAGTGTGCCTGAACTGCAGAACATGCATCCCTTTCATGCTGCCGCCTTTCTCAAGTCATTTCAGTTCAAAGGCGGCTTTGCTATGAACTCCATTGCTCCTCTACTATGTACTCCATCTTTGTTGCTATCTGTCTACTCTACCACAGCTGTTTAGTCTTCTGTATTCTTACTGACTAACTTGTTTTCTTTATTTGCATTTTAATCGAGGTTATTTCTTGTATCCTGTAACTGGTTTTACATTAACCTGGCATGGAAAAGATTGACACAGGTTGTTTTTTTTTTTTATTAATTCTAAGGAAAATCTGCTTGTGTGTGTTGGTTTGTTTTTTGGTTTGGGTTTTTTTAAATTGGATATGGGTTGTTTTTTCTCTCCACAGAACCACAATAAGCCAGAAATAACTGTAAAGCAATTTATAGATTGGATGCGCTTAGAGCCACAGTCTATGGTATGGCTACCAGTTCTACACCGCGTGGCAGCTGCAGAAACGGCAAAACATCAGGCCAAGTGCAACATCTGTAAAGAGTGTCCAATTGTTGGCTTTAGGTAAGAGGAGGGGAGTTGGGTGCAAGGCTTCTCTGAAAATATCCACACTTTCAAGTCTTCCCACAAGTACAATTATTTGTTTGTGTTTCCACCGCTTTCCTGCTTTAAGATGGGACCTGCCACCCATGATGAGGCCACAGTCAGGCCTGAGCCAGTGCATTTCTGGCTCCCGCAGTACCGTGGTTAGAGACCTGATGATCCCATCACTGCCAGGTGTGCAGGGCAGGCTGTCATCTGCGGGTTTGGCACAATAGGTAGCAAATAAAGTATAAGTGCACCCCAAGTATGAATGCACCCCATGTGTTCTGTAAGCACAAGACCAAAACGAGCTGATGAGTAAGAAAAAATATGGGCTGGCTGCTCTCCTGCAGAAGGCTTGGGAAACTAACTTATGATTAAACACCCCTTCAACAGCAGTCTTTCCTTGCTCATCACGAACATTGATAGGTTACTGTGATGAGACTTGCACAGTTCCCGTCTAAAGCACTGAACAGAATCTAACTTCTCTCTGTTCAAAGGAAGCTGTGAATTCTACAAGAAAAAATGACACCAGGGATATTCTCCATGTTATCCTCCTAAATTGTATGATTCTACTATGAATTATCATCATGGGGCATGAGATAGTTGATACCCATAGCAAGTACTGTTACAATTAACATGCATTTGTGAATTGATTGCTCCAGGGTACAAAATGACGCAAAAAAGAAAAATAAAAGTAGGGACTAGAGCTAAACATAACTGGCTTTTTTCCTCTGCTGCGGTGATGAAGTCGAGTGTACTATTTAGGAACGATATAAAGCTGTCTGTCTTATAAGTGATTCTAAGACTTTTCTTCAGGTACCTAGGCAGATGAGTAATTTTTGTTTCCCATGCTTTCTGTTTCTCCTTCTTTCTGTTGTTTTAAAAGACGACAGTAATATGAATCCCGAGGTCAGATTCAGCTCACCTAGCTTTAGGCGCACTGCCTTTAGTCAGCTTTACAAGATTAAATTAGCAACTCTCCTCTTTTACTATAGATATGCAGGTACTTCAAAAAGTAATTAATCTGATCAAACTCTGTTGCTTGTTTTAAGAGGAGATGAAATTCCTCTAGATCTTCCTGTTTTTCTTAATTAATGCTTGAGGGAGCATAGAGTGACAAAGCTCCAGCTCACATCTCTTTTAGATGCCTAAGTTGGGGCTGATGACTCTTGTCTGTACTGAAATACTTTGTGTGGAGAAGGAGGGCATAGAGATAGAAATAAAGAGAAAGGAAGACAACAGAATGGCTCATTTTAAATAATTTCTACAATGAAATTAGAGATCTGCAACAACAAAAGCATCTAGCAGCTAAGCAGAAGGTAGATGTGACCATTTAATACACAGGCTCTGAGTAAAGATTATAAACAGTTGCATCAGCATCCTTGAAAGTGAACCTTTACATTTATAGACACATATTCTCTTGCAAAACAAAACATAAAACTCAGCAGGGGAAACATGTGGATTGGTACTGAAAACTGCTCTCAGGAAGCAATTTAATTTAAACTTTAACTATTCAGTAGCTATTCAATTTGGTTCAGTTAGCTCATTTTAGTTTCATACAAATGATACAACTTCATCCAGTCAGAACAACCATACTGTAAAAAACAGTGGGCAGAATCTGGAATTGACTTGTTGCTTTAGTCAGCTTCAGTTTAAAAAAAACCCAAACAATAAAAAAAATAAAATGGAATTGTGATCCTGGTGGCTACATTACAGGAGATACTATGTAAGTCCGTTACCTTGTTTATACCTGCACATGCTCTTAAAAAAAAAATAATTAAATAAATCAATGTAATTTTTAAACTTAATTTCATATTATTTTTTATAATTCATGAATTCTCAGGTTTTATTTTCTGAAACGTGTTTAGAATTTTTGAGCATCAAAATGATGTACAAACATTTGAGCTAACTGGTAAATGTAAAAACATATAAAAGTAAACCAGTCTGGTTTGTAAATGTTTTTCTGTGATACCATCTGAACACCAGAGAGAAGAAAAGAGGAACTAAAGCAATATAGTTTTAAGTCAGTTTGAACTTTAAAATTGCAAACGCTTTGTCCTCCATCAATGAAGCTGACGTCAGTAAGGTTTTCTGCTTCAAAGCACCGGATGATGGACGTTGGCTCTCTATGTGGCTATAGGAGGCCGGAATTTCTTTTACATAGGCAACGAGGTGAGCTGTGTAGTGTCGGCCGGTTGTGTGAAGTGGACAGAGGGGGCTGCGGGTGTCCTGTGCCTCGTGCAGCTGCTGCAGCGGCACCAGTGCCCCGGGGCCATGGAGCTGAGGAGCCTTGGCCGTGCCACCTCCTGCCCACGCACACCCACCCGCTTCAAGGGCCATCCTAAGCTAATCCCCACAAACTCATCGTGTCCTCGCGTCGCCGCTGCTGAAAAGCAGACGGCAGCAGCTCAGAGAATAATTTGCCTCGTGAGGCGTAATAACAAGTAAATATTAGAACTGAACTTAGGAAGCTCTAATCGCTCTGTTTAATGTCCCCATAGGTACCGGAGCTTAAAACATTTCAACTACGACGTCTGTCAGAGCTGTTTCTTTTCTGGCCGTACAGCAAAGGGGCATAAATTGCATTACCCAATGGTGGAGTATTGTATACCCGTGAGTACCAATTTACTGACTGTTCCTAAGGGATTGTTTTTGCATTATTTGAGGTCTGAATTTTTTTCATAGACTTTTGTCACCGAGGTGTTCTGCCAGGATTTCTTTTTTGTATGTTTAGTAGGGCCTGTCTGCCTACCTTTCTCTTCGGAAGTCATCAGGGACTTTGCTGGTGCTGATGATTTTATGTGGGTGGTTTTTGGATTCTGTAGAAATGGGTAGAAGTATCCACCTCTGAGAGAACTTGAGCTTCACTTTTGTTTTGTAAAAAACAGAGCTGGAATATTAAATATAATTGCAGTACTTGTATACTTGCACGTGCACAAACACACACACTACAAGGGCGCAAACATGTCAGAGGAAAGGGACTCACTTTACTATTGCTATACCATACTAAAGAATATTTAGTATCTTTAGTATCCGTGTTTTTAAAGGTGTGGGATCTTTGCTTTCAGGTCCAATATTTTGCTTGCTTCATGAAAACATGGTTGGAAATGTGTCGTGTTTCATTCCGCTGAGTAATTATTGTTTACAGGGATATTTAAAAATTGGTGTGTAGCTGGAGAAAAAAATAAACAGAATTGACAGTTTCTAACCAAAAATGGTGTGAGAGGTTTGCCTGCAATAGCTGACAAAAATTAGTTTTACAACACAATATTTTCCTAATGAAATTTCAAACAGAAGTTTCTAAGAGACCTTCTTAAATGGAGGAGTGGGTAAATTCCTTTGTACAAATACCGTGTTCACTTATTTTTATCTGATAGTTGTTTTCATTCTTAAGAGTTTTAACTCAGTCACAAATAAATTAATAGGATAATTGGAATGTAGTTTAAACAACAGTGGTGAAAGGTATGTATGTTCAGAAAAACAACTTCAGACCAGAATGTAACTAGAGCTGATGAAATAGAGCTGTTTTCCAATAGTGTTACAAGGTTCTGTGGGTTCTTTTGTTAGCAAAAAATCATTGAGTTATTTGACTGTCTTTTGCTCTAGTATTTGGGCTTATTACCTGTGTTTTCCCTCTCTTTTTCATCCAATGTGTCTCCTGTAACAGAATTCGAATTCTATTAAGTAGTGTTTTCACTTCATTATGATCAGAAGAAACCATCAGTTAGGTTAATTTATTTTCATTAATTCTATAACCTAATGTTAGGATTAGATTGATAAATTGGCACGCCAGGCTATATGAAATTTTTTGAAGCAGGTTTGTTGTTTTTCAGCCAGTTCTAATGCTTGTTATATTCTGACACTGGTTTTTTCTTTCTGCCTCCTCTTTTCAGAGGTCATTTTCTGGTTTTGTTTTATACTGGGTTTGTGGTGTGGCATAGGCCCAGTTTTGCCTATAGTCACATCACTGTTGAAACCCTCAGGATCTGGAGGTCTACAGTGTTTTCTTTCCTTTATTAGACATCATTAAAAATATGGTGATACTGATTGTTTACTTGCCTCCTTAGCCAGCATAACGCAAACAATCCAAACATGTTTGAGATGTATTTTTCTTCCAAATCTGCTCACATTTCACTGGTTCGTATTTATTCTCCTCAGTCAGTACACAGTCATGTTAGTCTGTCCAAGGAACTGTGTCAGGCTGTTGTACCAAATAAAGAATATACCAGAGGAAAAGTTTGGCAGCTTGGTAGACGTTTATTTCTGCAGTGTGTAGGTACTGAAACTTCCATTCCTTGGCTTTGGGACAGCGTTCCATCTGCTGCGGTTACGGCGGTGTGAGAACCAGCAGCCCGTTGGGCTGCTGCACGTTCCTTGTTTGGATGATGCAGTGACTGTGAGCCCTCCCTGAATTTACCTGCATTAAAATTTTAGGGGTTCAAACACCTCTTAATCCCAAATTTGCTCAGTTTTTTGTTACTTGGTAAAGCCACATGTGAGAAACTCTTAGCAACATCAGTTTGATTATCTGCAATTTTTATTGCTCGTCTGATCTGCGTTACAGAGTTTGCAACTGCATATATTTTACATACATTAAAGTGCATAGGTGAACAGGGAAGTATTTTTATGTTTTGACACCAGAGAATAAAATCAGAGCAGAGTTTGCCTGATCTGCTTCTAGGCTTCTTTGCAGTATGCAATGGAAAAGATTTACAAAACTGGAAAGTCTTTCACTGTTTTCCCTGTGGATATTCGTCCACTTTGCCATCCTTTTATGTTAACAGGCTTCTCTCCCAAAGCAAAGGGTACAGAAATACAACTCGTAGTTGTCTACAGAGCTTGGGCTGTTGCAAATCTTCAGCTAACGCAGGAGGTGAATGGCCACTTTTTCTTTACTGCAGTTGCAAGAAGAAATGCTTAATAGTAACTGCTACATGTGATGGGGACCGTTCTGTTTGAGTACTCAGTATAGTCTGTAAGCACATAGACTTTAAAGGCATACTGTATACTATTGTTTCTTCCTGCAGATCTCTTTATTGCCATTTTCACCTTGTATTTTATGCCTGCGTGTTTTGCTTGTATCCCTGCTTTTGTAGCTGAAGTTAACTGAATAGTATTACCAAAGCAGTGCTGCCATTATTCCTGTGATTATTTTCAGTTAAATTGATTTTTAAAAGCACTTGCATCAAATTTAATTCTGTTCTAAAGAACACAGTTAATTTCACGTGGGGTGAGGGATGGGGCTAAGCACTTGTCAGGTTTGGAAGGGGCTGCATCAGTGGGGACCAGTGAAAAAGCTGCTGGGAGGAATGGGAGTTGCTGATTGTAACTTGTAAATTTAGAGCTGAAGAATCTTGTGGCTAATTTTTGTGCTAGGCTTGCCCTGCGGTAGTAAGGAGGCGACTGAGTCAGTCTGTGAGTTTATTACTTCAGGCACTAATTGTTCTTATCAGGCCTGCTTCTGCCCGTGCCTTTGAACAGTGCCCGTACAAGGGCCGTCACTTCACCTCTGGGGTTTTTTGACTCTGGAATGACAGAGAGAGTGGCAGAATCCTGTAGGAAGAGATCTGGTAACTTGAGAAACTGCTCATGAAGAACTTGGCCGTTGCAGCAGAGAGCGGTTTAGCACATACTGCTCCCATCTCGTGGTAAAGCTTCCCAGTGGAGGTATAGAATGGGAGGCAGCGAGTATTTTGTGGGACTTTGTGAATATAGAGGGCTGTGTTAGTGCTTTGTTTTTTAAACAAAGCCATTACTGTTGGCTAGTTTTTTTCAGGAGAGCCATTACAAGGTTTTTCTGTCTGTGGGGAGAGGCACAAGCTTCATGTGTATGAGCATACTGTCAAGATTGCTTTCAATGACTAAGAGTATCCCCTTGGATCTGGCAAACTGATTTGCCTTTTTTTACTTTCTGAAAAATTAAAGTTTTGTGTTTTGTAAGACTGCTTATAAAAGTTTAGCTTAGGACTTGAACCAGTTTCAGTTTTTCTCTAATTTATAAAGTAACTGGTAAATCTAGTGTGTTTATTGCTGGGAATTTGAAGCCTTAATGTTTTTTCCAGTAGAAGAGAATTTGTAGATGCACTGCCGTTGCTATCGTTCCATATTTCAGGACACTAAAAAGGCAATTTTAACATCAGTAACATTTTGAAGTTCTTCCTTGCATCCTTTTTCAGGACAGGAGCAGCACCATTATCTCAAAGCTGTTTAGCAATGCTCAATTTAATGTCTTTTACCTTTTTAAGACAACATCTGGGGAAGATGTACGGGACTTCACGAAGGTGCTGAAGAATAAATTCCGGTCAAAGAAGTATTTTGCAAAGCATCCCCGACTTGGCTACCTGCCTGTGCAAACAGTATTGGAGGGTGACAACCTAGAGACGTAAGTCTGATTATAGAGTAATGCTCCTGGGGTCACTGGCCTATTCCATCAAAAACAAAAAATTGAAACCTGAAAAATAATCAACAGCAGTTGTTAGAGCCTTGTGCTGTATTATTTTATATTCATATAAAATAATTATTTGCAGATCTTGCCTCTTTTTGAAAAAGTAACAGATTTTATACTTTGATTTTTTTGTAAGCATTTTATCATAAAGCCATGGACTCTAGCAGGTAATGTTGGAGGGGGCTGAATGGCTGTTCTAGAACACTTTTATAACTTTGGGGAGACTGGGCTTTTGGAACTGCACTGCTTATTTGATCATGTCACAGTCCCTGGAGTTCGAAATCTCTGAGCTAATTAGGTTCCTACACGCTTCAGAAATGTACGTGATAATGAAGGAGCGCACCCTCGGTGTCTCCACAGTATTACTTATGGTGCTGGCAGAAATACTCCACTTTATTTACTTGGTAGCTGTCAGCAAAGGACACTTAAAAGAGCAAAATTAAGATGTGTTGACATGGCGCTCGAAGTAGTTTCATGGATTGACTCTCCTTGACATCCTGGAGTCTGCCACACTACTGTATCGTCAGAACACTGCACCGCTTAGCTAGCAATGGCGAAGGTGAAGCTTCACATGTATGTTCTGCTCGCATGCAACAGCTCAGTGCCATTGTCCACACTCGTGTTTTCATGACTGGGAGACTGTGCATTTTATTTACAATATGCAAACAAAACCCGCTCATTAGCGGTTTAAGAAATAGGAGGAGGTAATCTGAAAACTGGCATTACTGATCGCCTGGCTTCTAAGGAAGCAACACACATTCAAACGTTGTAATGTTACTCACCAGGGCAGTCTTCAGCTGCCACCAACACAGGAAAGCAAAGTTGCTTTGATGTGAATGAAAGCTTACCAATGGTGCCAGAAATTGGAATGTCAAAACTGTAATCACAGGTCAGGATAAAGCTCTCTTGGTCCAGTCATGTGGGAAATGTACAGAGAAATTGCCAGCATCATGCTGAGGAAAGTGTTGGTGTTGGTTCTCTCCCCTGCAGGTGGCAAAACTCAGTAATACATTCCTTTAAATAAAAAAAGAAAGAAAATAAAAAATCCTAAATAGTTACTAAAGTGTCAGAATCATAGAATCATTTAGGATGGAAAAGACCTTTAAGATCATTGAGTCCAACTGTTAACCTAGCACGGCCAACCCCACCACTAAACCATGTCCCTAAGCACCACATCTACACGTCTTTTAAACACCTCCAGGGATGGGGACTCCA
>NW_009606412.1:15983-54100 GCF_000690535.1 Cariama cristata | reverse complement strand
TATATATATATATAAAATTTTGTTTACAATGGGGCTGCCATATTTGAAGGCATTCCTAATGACATTTTGAGGTATTCTTGAGTCTATTGATCTGACTTTTGTGGATCTTCAGAAAGTTTAAAGATATGCTATAATCCCAGTGGATATCTAAGACTCTGTATATTATTATGCCATGTTGTTCTGTCACATAAAACTTCCTGACTGCAAATAGAACAACAGGAATACAAGAAGATGGGCTTGCATTTCTGTATCCCCTTCTGTCAGAGGATTTTGGTTCATTTTACAAATAGTAATGAGTTTAACTTCACTGCCATGCTATATACTATGCAAATTATCCTTAATTTTTAAATGGTTAAATTATTAAAAGTTTTCTACATGGTTACTAATATTACTCCAGGCAGTTACTAATACTACTCTGATAATGACATTTTTATTCCCCCCCCCGTGATTGTTTAGTCTAACTTACTTCAACAGGGTTTGTAGATTTGTCTTAAAATAGGTTAGGAGTACTGTTAGTTCACTCTCAGATCGGGGAATACTGTGCAAGTCTCCTCTGGTAACACTGGTTTTGACAAGGACCAAAGGGAGATCGAACAGGCAGACATGTAGTTATATGGCAGAATTCAAATACGGTAATATCTGATCAGTATTTCAGAGCCTGAAGAATCCCAAGGTACTGCAAAAGTCTCTGCTTTAAAGCAAATTGGACATTCTCTACCATCTTCTGCAGCTCTTTTGTACAATCCAGGACCCCCTAATAAGTTTCAAATTTTAGTTATATAATTTAATTGGAGAGTTACTCAGAAGGGAAGGTGAAATTTAAACTGGGTAAGTCAATAAAGAAGATATGTTTTAGATGGGATTTGAAGAAAAGTGAGAATCTAGGGCTCTGTCCTGCAAGCCATATGTGCACGCAGTTGAAATGAAATGAATTTAATCATCCCATGCACTCAGGATTTATGTGAAACAGGAAACCGTGGGAAAGCTAATCATTATGGTAAAGGGATCCAGAGAAGGCACATATGGGAACGGCAATAGATACTGTCTGTGCAGGGCAAATAGGAAGAAGTATGTTGTGAAATAGGATATTGAAGAAAGAGTATGACCTCTTATATCTGACTCATAACTGTCTGTTTTGATCTTAATTTTGTTTATCATTCCAAAATAACCCAGCACAGAAGATACTTGGCATCCAGAAATCCTTTTCAAAAAATGTACTCCCATTTCTTCTGGTTACCTCTTGTCAGTCAGATAAAGGCTTGACTTTGTATATAAAGCACTTCTCTGTGAAAAGAGAACGTGGAACAATTGTCCAAAATTTTATCTTTGTTGGTATCTCCTGCGTGGGATTTTGCATACTATTGATTAGTTTTTGTGCTGTTTTGCTTTGTATTTCCTACTGTAGCCAGAATAGAAAATGGGGAAAAAAGGAGGGAGATTATTTGGATCAGCTCAGAATCTATTTTGTTAATCAAAAATACCTGAGCTTGATCCAGCTCCAGGAATGGTTTTTGTTGACAACAAACCATGTTATTTGATGAATAAACTATTTGCTAAAGAGAACTTGATTTAGCTGTAACTGGGAGTCTTACCAGAGACACAGTGTCTGCTAATTAAATTCAACTCTGAACTTGATGAGGCTGTGTAAGGTAGACCAAGTATGTACGTATGTCTCACATAGTACCACCTGCCTCTGTGCTGTAGTTGATGGCAGCTGGTCTTCAGTCCTCAGCTTTGTGTTGTAATGAAGGAGTCAGGAGTAACTTTGCTCACGTTGTTTGCTATTGCTGGTGGGATGTCAGTGCTGATGCAGAAACAGTGGAAAAGGGAGGAACAAAAAACCCCACAGTTTGCAGGGAAGAATTCAGTTGATTCAACTAAAGTTTGTTTTTTCTCCGCTTTCCTGTTAACAGTTATTTAGATGACAGAATTTGATGAAGTTGTAGAGAGTAGTGACTTTATGGCAATTTACTGTTTCTTAACGGAATGAAATATATTGCCCTTTGACCTGTTCTTAACAGGTGATCAGTTTGGTGAGAAGACAGTTTTTGGAATTAAAATATTTATTCACGTTGTAGAGCGTGAATCTAGTCTGCACTCCTTTCTTGTCATCTCAGGGATACTTCTACCTGCATTTCCTAGGATCAGGTTGATGATAGAGGCACTTGGCTAAATTTCTGTCCCATTGACTTCAGAGGGGGGAGATTAAGCACATGCTGTCCGCATGGAATCTGTTATGAAGATAGCAGCTCTTTGGAACAATGCTACTTGACTTGAGGTCTTTGTGTATTTAGTTTCCATCACAATTCCTAAAAGGCAGAGAAGGACCTGATCCTTCTGTTCCTACTGCTTTTTTGCCCACTCTGTATGCTCTTGTTCTTTGCCATGGCTCATCCTCGACCTCCCTCTGGCTAGTAGGCATGATTCTAGTATCTTGCTTGTCCTTCCCTGTCCTCCCTGCTTTCCTGTGAATGTTTTATCCTTTCCTCTTTCCTCATTGGTTTTCATTCTTTTAATTGTCCTCATTTGTTTAGAACTTGTCTGCACAGATTTCTAGACAAGTATGCAATCATAAGGGCATGATTTAAAAAAAGGAAGTCAGACTAGAACGCCAAAATCGATTCTTTCTGCTTGTGAAACCTATACCTCTAATTAACAAACTCCAAATTGGCACTAATGCCCAAAGTTAATTTAAGCTTATAAAAGCTAAGACCCATCTTCATCGCCTACTGAGAACTCAGGATGTCTCTTTACCCTCCAGGAGGCTCCAGGGAAACACATGATTTCGGTGTAACTGAGATTCTGCTAAGAGTACACCACAAGAATGTTGCCAGATCAAGGACCCTTTCCCTAACAGGTTCTGCCACAGGCACCAGTTCTGTTGACTTGTTTGTTTCAGCTTCTGTAGTAATACGTGAGGAAAAGACAGTGAGAACCAAAAGCCCAAGAGACGTTTTAATCACTTAAAGCCATCAGATGTGTGTATATTTGGAAATAAATATAGGCTATGTACTGTGTTCCCTGTAGGGAACACTGCAGATTACATTGCTGCCAGTGAAACTGGCTGAACATAGTGTGACTTTTCAGGCTTACACCCAGCAAAGTGTGTTCCATTGATTCAGTCTAGTTTGACAAGTTGTGGGATACTGCTGTGGCAAGTCCAGATCAATAAGGATGCACTCACAAAAGAATTTAAAGTATTATGGATGCTGTTGCATGCTATTCCGTATCCTGTTGAAGCTGAATATCCAATTTACCTTGGACTCCATCTTCTGAACCAAGTAGCAAAATGGAAAACATTTATTTTGTTGTGAATACTAATGATATCTTTGTTTCATGACTTTGCTTTCCTAAATGCACCAATATTTGTTAATTGTTCCTGTCCTGTAAGTTTGGGTCTAGTTTTGGGGAAGAACACAACCCTTGCTAATGCCCAAGGATGCTCAGATTTGTTTCTTTTTTTTCTCTTCCAGGAGATGGTTACAGAGTTGTGTTCAGGCCCTTGCATAGCAATGGAGATCATACAGCCTGAACCTCCAAAAGTGTTCAGAGACTTCTGTGGCCCTTCTGACCCTGTAAGTACTTGCTTGAGTGATAAGGAATGCTTAAAAAGTTGATGTGCTGTCTATGTGAATTAAAATATCCAAGTGTGATATGGCTGGCACCTTCCTGCTGCATTCATTGGAAACATGTACCTTAATATGGAGGTCAAATGCTAGTCTTACTGGACCAATTTGCAAATCCTCTAGTAACTCTTCTGATCTTACCTAAACGAGATGATAAAATACTGTGATGATATTTATGTGAAAGGAAAGCTATCTAGGCAAAAATCTCGGTTAAATATTCATAAATATTCTAACACAAAGCTTCAGAGCCCTGGAACAAATAGTTACTGCTTATGCTTGCCAGCATAAATCAAATGTTAGTCCACTGCAGTCTGTGGCATTCTCCTAGGCTGAAACTGTAAAAGGAGAATTGGTTCCTTTGTTTTTCAGAAAGAAGTGAACAGAAAAGGATGTAAAGGTTCTCGTACCTGTGTGCTATGCTAATGGTTCTAGCTTTTAATTTTCATTTCTTGAGGTGACTAATTGGATATGCGTGATACTGTGTGCAATTTGGAGACAAGCATAAGTGCCGTCTGAAAAAGTTTGCAATCTTTTATTAAACAATGAAGGCTACTGTACCACACAGGAGCCATGAGGTGAAATCTGAAGATGGAGGCAATGAGGTCCGGGTTTGTATGGGTTTTTTGGTTATGATTTGATGTTTTAGTTGTAGATTGAGTGAGTTTACCAGTTTCCATGAAAAAAAAATCACACAGATTAATATTTGAAGGGGAGAACAAGTTGTTCAGGATGTATTTTTCGTCAGATCCAGAGTTTCCGTTACAGAATACACAAGTTAAAAGCATTATCCAAACCTTTTTTTCCTCCCTTCTATTTGGTAACATTCAAATGTTTGCTGGGTTAGCATCTTGTAAGCAGACCATAACCTGCTTATTTGACTTAGTTTTAACTGCAAGATGGTACATCAGTAGTAATGTACGCAATATGGTGGTTTCAGTTTTGTTTCAAATTCCATGTTTAAGTTTTCTGGTTTTTAAAACTTTCAAAGATGCAGTTGTTTTTATTTGGACCTGTTATATCCTTTTTCATGTTTCTGCTTGTTCAATACCTGCTATGTTGAAATCAAAATATGCTTGCAAACATAACAGCTGCTTTGGGTTATTGAAGACAAGTGTGCCTATACAAGGGGAATTTCTCTATTTTTCCCTTAATACATCACATGAAGAACTCTGTCATAGCCATACAACATGTGTGTGACCGAAGGAATTGTTGATGAGCTGAGGAACTGAGGGATGTATAAACCGATGGCTTCTCTGGGTAGCACAAGAAAATGGCAAAGGAGGGAACTAAATTTCTGTCTCCTAGATCTCTTGCTAGTGACCTACCTATGCTGTTTGTGTTTCCCTTTTAATGGTTAACTGTATGACTGGTGAAGTGAATATGAGTACCTGCCTGCTTCTAGTGGAAGCAGGTGGCTGAAAGTTTTGGTCACTGACTTCATAGCAGTTACACTAATGGTATGTTTGGAAGACAGAGAGCTGTGTTATATATTTCTGTCTACTGTTTCCTACAAGAATTGCAAATTAATTGATTCTTCAGGCAGGTAAAGATATGTACAGTAGCTACAGCTGCTCTCAGGAGCGATCTTTGCCTGAAATTTGTCTGTCTTCAGATGGCGTTTGAGGAAGAAGGGACTAAGGTATCTCAGTGGTCTTTTGTCATTCCCAACCAGAATTGTCAGAGAAGCTCAGAATTGAACTTTGTGGTTACAATATCCATCTCAAATAGGGGTAGCAGAAAGCATAACAGCAGTTTCATTACCTAGCAAGGTTATATAGAGACCATGAAGATACCGTGGACTTGATATTCTAGCGGTTAAAGTAAATCTAAGTGTCATGCAAATAGTGTGTTACCATTGAGAGATCTGAATCTCTCTGTAACTTGTTTGTTTGTTTGTTTATACATGCCAGATCCTGATGTGTGTACAGCCTGTTTATAAACACAGGTGAAGAGAAAGTTTACTACAAAATGTACCTGATTGGGTCACTTTGGCTCCTGTTAAATAGTACCCTATTTGGCAAGTAGTACCATTGAAATCACTGTGATTACTCTCAAAGCAAGGTGCTGTTTGAAGTAAGTAAAGATGTTGGGATTGACTTATATATTGAATGTCTCCCAGTCACATGTGCTGGTAATTATATCTTAGATACACAGCAAATGTAATAATTACTTTGTGGCAAGTCAGATACCTAAACTGGGTATGAATGTTAACAGCTCTTTCAGTCTGTTCTTGACTTTGCAGGGAGATAGTTGGGGTACACATCAATAAAAGGCATCCAAAAAGAGGTGATACAAATTTCTCCAAATCAAAGCAAGATTTCATTTAGAAGTAGGTCTGGTTTTGTCCAAGTCCCTGATGTTTAGGGCTGAAGAAAGAATTGGAGGTGTTCCATTTTGAGGATTATACTTTAATAAGCTATTTATACTAAGTGTACAATGCTAAAAATGAAATGGAACTTGGTGCTATTTTCTATAACTGGGTAATATGTTGTTAGCACTGCAGGCCCGAAAAGCTCTCTGCGACAAATATCCTTCATTATAAACCAGCTTATAAATACTTTATTAAAACCTGTCATGCAGTAGCAGGGAAGACTACTAACTAAAAACCTGTTTTGAGCCTCTTTGTAGTAGTGTATGAACAACCTATCAAATCTGGAAAGTGGGAAGTGGGATAAAGATACTTGTCTGTAAGGAGCTGTGCTGAACATGCTCACTCTCAAAATTGCTGTGACCTGATTGAAGAGCTCAGTGTCACAGGTTGCAGGCTTGTGGAACATTCGTCCCTGGTGGATAGGATGTGCGCTAGGAGAAGTGCTTTTCTGCAGATCTTGCTGCTGCTTGCATTCTTCTTGTACACTGGCACTTTTCTAGTGAGTGACCGGCCAGGTTACTGCACTCTTGGTGAACTGTCAGCATCTTTAATTACACTAGGCTTAAGCTCCTGGAGTGCAGCTGGATATTTTTTGTGTGTGTCATCGGTGGCCTCAACTGAGGCGTTTCTGTAATCTTTCAGATCAGCCGTGATGCTTGTTCTTCTTGTCTCCCGACTGCAGCCTCTAGCTTAGCTGTTCCTCACAGCCAGGTCCCAGGCTACTTGTGTAACTTGCTCTTGGTGTCACTCTGCACCTCGTTCTCTCTGTCCTGGAATGCCTCTCTGGCGAACATGTAGGGCTTAGAAATGGAAGAATCTGCCCACATCTGCTATAATAAACAGGTATTTATGCTTTACTTATTGTTGCAGCACCCCTATAAAAGGCCAGCAACCATTCTGATGCCCATCTTGAAAATACTGTTTCTTTACAACGTTAATAAGGGCTGCGTAAAAGAGATCTCTGAATTGCACACAAGACTGTACCTTCTCAAGGAGGAAAAGCACCCACAGCCTCTGCTATGCACCCGAAGCTGGGAGGTTTGAGATACTGAGATCCAATGAGCAACTGAGCACTTCTATTTGGATATTTAAATTTCAAATAGGAATGGGATTTCTGAAATGACTTTGAATTCCACTGATTTTTCCATGGTGTGTCTGAATCATTTAAGCCCTTTATAAAATACACTATAAAATCTTGTTATGCAGGTTGTTAAATTACATTTTTCATGCTGGGTGCTATTTCATTCTGTTTCTACTGGTGCAGTTCTGACAGAGAGAAAAAAGAATTATGCCAATGGTAAAGAGGTAACTGCTGTAGAAAGCTAGGAAGTAGAGTTAAAAAGTGAATTAAATTAGTACAGAACACAAACCTTTTGAACTTTCAATACACACTATCACTTAGGAATAAGAGTTGCTAACTGCAACCAAAGTTCAACAGAAAAGAAGCTATGTTTCTTCTTTTTCATTGTAAAGAAGTGAAAGTGTTTAGAGGGATAGGGGTAAATGCAGCACAGTGTGCACTATCAAGAAAGCCGTTTTCTTTAAGTGTGGTAAGAAAAAAAGGAATGCAAACTATTTTGCATTGATTTTACATTGTTTCACATGAATCAGGAAGCAAAGGCTGTAACGGAAAACCTCAGAACAGGGGGATGGTGGCCAGGGCATCCTGTTACTGCTTTGAACTTGCTAGCATCAATGTTTCATTTGATTGATATTTGTGTATTTTTGGCCTCTGGAGCACTTGGGGGGCTTTTGTTATTACTTAGGTCTGAAGCTACAGCTGCAGTTTTCACATCTTCATGCAGCTTCTATGCTGAAATAGTGGCTGGTAACATTTTGTCATGGAATTGTTGAGGGGATTATGTAGTATTCATAAGACACTTGTAAAATGCTGTAGAAATTAGATATATTGCTTTTATTATTTTTACCTTTCTTTTGAACTTCCTTCATACACAAATGAAAAGGTTGGTTATAATGTAATTCCAGGAGTCTACATCAGCTACATGTTCCTGGCTGATTGCATAACTTTTGTAGTCTTAAGAGCTTTTAGTTAGGTTTGGCAGTATGCTAAAAGTGACTGAAGTACCTTCTGCTGTGAGATATTATTAAAGTGATGGGATGTGCTGCAATATTTCTGCATCCAGTGGGCTGAAAAGGGGCTTTTGTATACTTGCTTTAGATACTAGCCTGCATTCTTTTTACACTGAGGATTTGTAATTTTAAGGGTAACGGTATATTAACAGTCTTTTGTACTTTTGCATTGATGCCAAAGAGCTAAAAGGGAGATTAGATGGTTTAAAACAAAGCAGTGAACTGAAAGAGCGGGAGTCTGCATTAGCTCCATTCCTGACCTCACTGTGTGACCTTGAGCAAAAAGTTCAATATGTTTCTGCCTCAGTTATCACATCAGTTAAATAGGGATAACAGTATGAGCCAAAGAGCACTGTTGCTATAAGATTTTTATTTGTATAGACCTCCTGTGAATCTCTAGCACTGAAAAATATCTATGCATGAGGCCAAAAATGTTCATGTTCATTCCTATACCTATGTTAGCAGCATGACATTTTCATATTACATCATGTAAAAAAAAAATAGTTCAGTCAAAGATACAAAGAAATACAAAAGACTATTTTTGAGCTCACAAATACTCGTTTTCTGGTAATACCTTCATAGCTGTTTCAATGTGGATTCTCCCTATAGCCTAGTGAGCCTTGGTCAGAGTGTTGACAGTGAAGTACCTAATGTGTTTCAAGAGAAATAAGATTTATTAATCTCATTCTTTGATGAAGAAGATTTTCATATAATTGATTATCTGCTCAGATAACCTGAGTCATGTAATAATAATAAAAATTTTCATTTAGTGCCAGACCATTATCAGCTAGAGTAGCAAACAGATTGATCAATACCAGTTATGATATCCTGCTGTCTAAGCCTGCAATGGGAAAGACATGGTTGAATTGCTTAGATGTTATTTAGGGTCAGTCATCTGACTGTCCTTTCAGTTTTAAATTTCCACAGCAACCTCTGCAGGTCTAATGAAAATGTGTTCTAGATAGTGCTAAGGCCTCTTAGTTGGGGGACGTGGTAATTTTTGACTGAGTAAGTGTCTGTGGAGGGAGATTCCTCGCCCTAGTGCAGCCTCCTTTTGCTGAGTGGACACTGCTTGTTCATGAACCCCAAAGTCTCGGTGGGTTCAGGACTTCTGCCTTGTTCTGTGTCACCCCTCTGCGCGTGGGCCTATTAAGACTGGATCTCAGAGAAAAGAAGTGTTAAGACAGCTGTGCTCTAATGACCCACAGCTGTAATGTTACCATAACCAGGAGCTGCCACCACTGCTTTAGACAGTCAATATGTTGGTCTATGGTTTGAAATTTATCTTCAAAAGTGTTATAGCTCATTGTCAGAGACAAGCCTCTGTCTGTGTGGATGCCAAACACCACGCCTGTGGCAGTGAGTTGCTTTCCCTGGTTTGAAATGCATGGAGTCTGCACTGACTGCACCAGAAGCAAGACTGATACATATATGTCATATTTGTCTTTCGTGTCAAAGCTGTGTGTAGCCCTGGGGGCAGCTAAGAGTCAAGAATCCAATAATGAACTTTTACAGGCATGAATTCAGTGTTCCTAGTAAGTCCTCCTGATGTGTTTCTCTTGCTTCTGAATGGGTATTGCAGAGGTCTGCCAGCCCCTGACACCCTTCTGCTGCCAACCCATTTGCTTTAATGGGGTGTGTGTATGTGCTTTGTGGTGGTACGTATGCATGATCTGATTACAATTTTGAGGTGACCTGGTTAGAGCTCTGTTTCTTGCTTACTGTGTTCTCCAAGCCACCCTTTGCAGGCAACAGGAAGTCCTTTGATGGGAAAAGGAACTTCAGCCTCACTGAAATATGTCTGTGGGGAGATTAGAACAAAAATCAGAGCACTAGTAGTGGTGGAGGAGCCTTTGGCTTGCAAGTGGCTTGCTTTAAATGTGACTTGTTATTGCCTGAAGGTTGCTGTCACATGATGGCTGTTCAGTGTCATGTGGAACTGGAGTTTGTAGGCTCGCTTGACGGGTAGGTGCATGTGTGTTGAAAATTGCTGTTGTTAGTGGCGGCTAGCAGTCTCCATCAGGAGACTAAATACTGACAGCCCTCAAGACTGAACTCTGCTTTAAATCCAATGTGATTGAGGCATGCTGGCAAGGTTACAGTTTGAAAAAAACCCTTTTATCTACCACTACTTGTCTGAGGCTCCAGAGCTACCAGACTTGAACGCGTCAGCAGTGCCTAAATAAATCCTGGGTGGGAGGTCATTGAACTTAGATTCAGTGATCACAAATTACAGTCATTTGGTAAATTAGATAATAAAAGATATTGCATTGTCGGATATCAATCCCACCATTACCACCACAGAGGCATGATGCTGGAGGAGTCTGCTGCTTTCATCCTCTGGAGAGAAGGTGCTGGGGGCTTCTGGGAGAGAACTGAAACTGGAGTACATTTGCATCTTCTTTTGGGTTGCTGCAATGTTTTGTTTGTTGTTTGTTTTTTTTTTTCTCAGTTGGCTACCAAAGCCCCTCTAGCCTCTGTAGGGGTTTTTTGTAGTTTCCTCTGCTGCCTGTCACTATGATATTTTAGTATCCCCTCATGACAAGGCACCTTCTTAACTGCAATTTCTGGACATTTTCAGGAAGTTATCAACATTTTGTCAAAACTCCTGCATGCCCTCCTGGAAAGTAGCATCAACTTCAGAAGCCTCAGGGTTCCCATCTGTGTTCCTGTCTTTCCCTTATGTCAGGCTGTCTCTGGTTTTGAACTGGTCCTTCCTGGGCTCCTCCTACCTGGTTCTAGGCTGTAATAGCTTGCCCTATTTTAGCAGGAGGAGAGAAGCTGAACGTGAGCCCAGAGATTGAAGGAAAGCAAGGATGTGCCACAAGGCATTAACAGCACTGGTTACTGATCTTCCTTGACTTGCTGTGCTGCCACAGAGACCTCCTAATTACTCCCCAGAATGGATAACATGCCAGGGTATCCTGGAGCTAGATTTTTTGGCCTTTGCCTGCAAAGCATTATAGGGCTAGCCATTTTTGTAAGGGTTTAAGCCACACTTAAAATATTTACTTTTAAAGAAAACTCAATTTCTTGGTCAAGGACTTTGTACCTTTCAGCTCTGAAGACACATGAAGACATTTAGCCTAATCTGAAATCACAAAGACTAATTGTATCTGTAGGTAGGTGTGAAAGAAACCTGAAAGGTTGGCTTAGGGATCATAAAGGCTCCATTGGCACTCAGACACAGTGCATTCCTAAGTAGTAGGTGGGTGTTATTAAAAAAGTGGTATTTTAAGTGTCTGTGATGAACACAAGATTCTTATAAATGCAGTGAGTTACATAAATTTGTCTATTCATCCTTGAAGAGGTGGGGTTTTCCAGTTTGAATGGGGTTTTGGTTATAACTGTCCATCTGCAGGTTCTTGTTTTGCAAAATGAATGCTTCCATATCCTACTTGTATTGCATCTTCCTGTTTAGGTTCTCTTCGAGCTTTGAATATATGCCAAGTTTGAGAGTGGTGTTACATATTTAGTATTTCATATAGATGGATCATATTTTATTTAAAAGGTGACCACATGAAGTTTTAAAAGTGCTTACTTGCCTAGTTTCTTTTAGCATTTGCTTAGTTTGTTTTTTAAATAATGCTAATACATTTCAAAATACCATATCTTTATTGGATCTCTGCTTACATCTCTTAGATGGATTAAGGAGAAAAGTTTTGTTTCTCACCACTGTAGAAAAAGAGGTAGGCTTCTTAAATACCAGCTGAACGTGTGATACCAGCCTGGTATTGACAAATACACAATGTAATTTTACACTGGTAGGCTGATCAAAGGTAATCCACAGCGTTCTCTCTAGGGCTTGTTTCTCCCAGCTACTCTGAATTGAAATATGATTTACCTTGCCTATGGGAGGGTTTTAATACTTTTTAAAAATAGAAGTATTCTTCCCCTTTGTGAAAATGCAATCTTTGTCAGTAAAACACAGAGCTGCTCATCAGAATTCCTAGGTTGTAGTCTCCTCCTGCAGTGAGAGGAGGACTACCTTCTTTGGCAATTCCCTTTCTTTTTACTTTGTTGGTTTTGGTTTTTGCTTGTGTTTTGTTGTTTGGTTGGTTTTTTTCCCCTCCATCCTTGCTCCTTTGGACTGTTCTGTTATGGTTCTGCTGTAGCCGCTGAGGGTTCTGAGAATAGATTCATTAATATATTCAGTCCATAAAGGCATAAGGTAAGAGGCTTTTTGAGGATGGTTCTGGGTTAATTTCAGTCTATGTGGTTGTTTTCTTTGCCTCCCTGGTGTTCTGTTTGGTTACAGCAGACAGCAAATCTCTCTTTTACATTGGACAGCAATGTTTTTGAATACATAAAAGTTAATCCCTGAAAAGAAGCATTCAGGCAAAACCCAAATTCTCTGTAGCCTCAGTTGTTCCTTGGAAAAAGGGAGCAGTGTTTCCAGAAGATATGGGAAGTGCTGAGGTCACTCTGTCTGGGAAAGAAAATGATACTGTTACTGCACTGAACAACTATTTTCTCCTCCAGTTTCTTAGCATCCTGGTCACAGTGACCTTGTATGTTTGCAGAATCTTTGATTTGAATAGATTAAGAGTATTTGCTTACATGCCTGACTCAGGTTTTTGTTGATAGATATCTAGATATAAATAGCCTCGTCCTTCACTTGAATTCTTCCTGAATTCTGGTTGGAACATAGTAGTTTTGTAGTGCTGTTACGTATACTTCAAGTTATGAAGTAATATGAATGCTATCTCAGTACAAAAAAGTTAAGAAAATAATAAACCAGAGTAGAACTTGGTAGAACAGGCTGCAAGGGCTTTTTCTAGAGTACTGTAGAAGGCAGTTAGCAAGAGTCAGCACACAAAGATGCTTGTGGAAAGTGTGCAATAGAGGAAGTTGTAAACGTGTAGAAAAAGGGCAGTAGAGCACTTTTCCATATAACCATGATGATGTGATCTTGAGTATCCTGAAGCTGACTGCAGCTGTCCCAAAAGGTTTTATGTCTTCAGTCAGCAGCTTATGAATAGTCAATTTTTGGATGTGCATGACTCTCTCACTTTTTTTCTTATCCCAGAGGACTGCTTATTCAGGCTTTGCTTGGTTAATAAATTGGTGGCGGAGCTAATAATAACCAAACAGAAAAGAGTGACAGATGACAGTATATCCTATGTACTTTTGATTATAAATTGGTACACAAAGGGATTGATCTGAGGGGAACTGATCACTGCTGGAAGGAGATCTATCGGTTTCTCAAGTGAATTTCCCCTAAGAGGGATCAGTTGGTTTTCTGGGTGGCTGAGGTGGTGGCCTTGTACTGTACATTGCAACGGGGTGTGTGTGGACTGAAATTCCCTAGGTGCTTTGCATGCCCTTGTAGTAATGCAAGAAATACATGCTGTGGCCAGAGCGTATCTGCAGTTACTTTCTGCTTGAGATACGTTATTGAAGGCTTCAAAGCAGGTGAAAACAAATACCCTGGCCTAAGCCTTCCCTTCTGTAACAAAAAGTAGTAGTCTGTTTTTGCATTTCTGATGATGATGGGGGGTTTTTTTGGTGGTGTTTTTTTTATTTTTTAAATCCTCCTCTCTGCAATTACTGACAGCCATGAGAACAGCTGCAGTAATAGTTTTCATTCTGTATCACTGGTGTCATTGTCTGTGGACATTATTAACTAAACAAAGGCATTTTAAAAACAATATAAAATGGACATAAAACGAATTGAAATGCTGAGAACCTGCTGAATAATTTGCAGTGCTGCTTGCTGGTCTGTTTGGTTTAGGCTGACATTCTCTGCTCTGCTGCAGGGCCACCTGAGCAGAATTTTTAGCAGTTTCTTTCGCTTACAGTATGATAGGCTGCATCCGATATGCACATGGGACTTCCCTTGGATACTCCTACTAAGAAGTTTTCCCTTTCTCTGTGTCCCTTGACTTCCCAGCTCAAGGGACTAGGATGAGGTAGAGGTGGAAGATGGGTGAGCCGCAGTTCTTCATGTTCCCATGGCAGCTGTCGAGTTCCCATAGGTGATGTGACAGGGCCTGAGTGTTGCAGGCTGTGGCTTATCATCAGAGTGCTACATGGGAATTAAAGCAGCATTAAATCAGGGAGAGAGAATAGTTGACGAACTGGTCTGGGATTCAAAAGATGTGAGCTAAAAGTTAGACACTGAACTTGTGATCCTTGTGAAATGTGTAGTTCTTTGTGCCCCTGGGAAATTACTGTCTTGCTTGTCTTGGTTTCCCACTCCAAAAAATGGGGTTCATTCCACTCCTATTTTCTGTTCTTTGTGTCTCTTCATATAAGTTTTCCAGACCAGGAACTGTCTGTTAGTATGTATAGGAACACTGACTAGTACAGTTAGTCCTGAACACAGCAGGGGCTTTTAAAAAATGGTTGTAACACAAATAATGAGTGTTTGCTTCCATCAGAGCAGGGCTGTTCACAACTCTGTGGGTAGAGATGGCAACACTACCGCCTCCAAGGAAAAGCATGGTGTTGGACTGGAGAGGCTTGAAGGCACAGAGTGGAAGGGAAAGCTCTCTCCCATGCTAAGCCCCAAATGAGAAGGATCTCTGGGGCTTGCGGCAGACTCGTGAGTTTTGTTCATCCGCGTCTTCTGTTGAAGTGGGTGGTTTGAAGTTTGTTCAGCTAGGGAGGTCTCAGTAGGATTTTGAAGCAGTTTTTTCTTCTTTGCAAAGCGTAAAGCTCATATTATCTGGACTGCTTTTGCAAATGTAAGATTCTGTCTCAACAATTTCAGAGGAAAGGATAATTTAGAATTTTTCTTACAGAGGAAAGCTCAGCCAAGATATCTGCAGACTAAAAATAATGTCTTGCAACTTCATAGTGGCTTTCACTGGAGGCTCTCCAGATATTTTGCTAACATGAATTAATGAAATCCCAAAATATCCCTTGCAGCCTAGTATTTCTTTTTATCCTTGTTTTACAGGTGAATTAATAAATGGATGAAATTCTGGATGCCTTGAAAAGCATCTGGAAAAGAATCAGTAGTACTAATATTTCACCTTTAAAGCTTAAAGTAAAGAAATTAATAATCAAATTTACAGTTATACTGTGTTTTCTGATGTCTTGTGGGGTTAGTTGATTTTCAGTTCTTAAATCTTCTTAAATCTTCCTTTGTGCAACTTGCCAAGTACTGTAAATATCCCTATTGCACCCAGATAATAAAACAAGATACCTAGATATTTTATCTTTATTCCTATTTTGTGACTGACTTACTTTCAGAATGTCAGTCACCCTCAAGACTTCACTATCCAATGTAGTTTACACTTAACTCAGAAGCGTGGCTGCTTGCTCTTATCTAAATTCAGCCCATTGGCAATGGCAGATAGGCACACAAATATGACAGTAAGTAAGTTTCTGAGCAGGGCAGTTATTAGAATTGCTTAAGCATCGACCAGAAGCACCATAAAAATGCTATCTCAGGCTGGCAAATGTGCCACGTTCGCTGCCCACAGCAGAGAGTCTGCGGAGAGTTGGTGCAGCACCTTTGGGCTGCCAGAGAGGAGGAGTGGTAGGGAACGTGTAGGAGTGAAGCAGAGAGGATGAAAGTGCCTCAGGGGATGGAGCGTGAGGAGGAGACAGTGTAACAACTTCTACAGACTTGGGAGCTTCCAAAAAAACTCCCAACACTGGAGTATAGAAGATAATTTTAGGTCCGTTAACTAAACTTCCAAAAGATACAGGGCTTCAGACTGGTATTTCAGAGGAAGGCTGACTTTAAAATAAACAGAAAAGCAGATTTTTTGGGTTTAATTTTTTTTTTTTTTACTCAGACCAGAGTAGGCTTTTGAAACAAAATAAACTGTGGTTTGATTACTTGCTGCTACTGGTGCAAAACTATCTGATTTTGGAAGGAGGTGAGCCTCAGATGTACTTTTTACAGCCTTGCAATTGAAAATTTGGCTGCTGTTGCCTGGATCAGATCATTTAATTTGCTGAGCAAACCTTTACAGCGACACTGTTTCAAGTACGTAACTATATGCACACAGACTTCGCTCAGTTAAAGGTATGAGA
Source organism: Cariama cristata (assembly GCF_000690535.1). NCBI lineage: Eukaryota > Metazoa > Chordata > Aves > Cariamiformes > Cariamidae > Cariama > Cariama cristata. Next base: position 38,020 of record NW_009606412.1, on the reverse strand, counting down.
AACTTGTCAGGATGGCCAGTTAGTGATTGGAAGCATAAATATTTTGCCATCAGTCAGGAGAAGACAACCTGAATGTCTAGGTCAAATGCATAGTGCTCAGGGGATAGAAGATTAGGCTAAATGTCATGAAGACTTTCAATGCAACCTTTCTAGATTCTTGACAACCTGTGTATCAGTTTGTGATAAAGATTAAAAGATGAGGAGTGTTTAGTGTGTGTGTGTTTGGAGGAGGTTGTTTTGGTTTGATTTTTTTTTGTGATATGTGGAAAGTACAAAAGGCTTTCTGATAACACTGACTCCCTTGGAAGTGTGCGTAAGGCCGTTGATACTGACTCCGTATTTGTACGTGACGTTGCTGCAGCTCATGGGGAACGGAAAGAAAGAGAAAACGTGTCCCTCTGTCAACAAGAGACTTCTGGTCTAGATTGGTTTGCGAAACACAAGCTGAAGGAAACCTATTGTATTCTCTTTAACATTGGCCTGGTTTTGTATTTAGAAACTTTCTGAGGTACCTTTTGACAGGCAGGCCCCAGGTGTCCAGGCAAAAAGTCCTCTTCCCCAGTTAAAGACTTTACAGTGGCAACAGCACTGTCTTATGTAGATTTTTCTCTCAGTAATATAGACAGAAGGCTTAGCACTGTATTTAGGGATGATCAAATGGATCTCGAATTGACACAGGAGTAGAAAATTGTGCTCTGCAGCAGCTGATGTTGAGTGCAGGGTGGCTCATCGCATGAAACTGGGGAACATAAACCAACTCAGAGCTGAGATAACTAGTGGGGAAGCACACACATCAAAATTGGTTGGCTAGAGTTTGGAAGGAGTATGGGCTGCAAAGAAAACATGTGAAGCAAGCTGAAGCAAGATAACCCTTGTGGTATCATGCACAGGATCATATGTGACCACAAATTTCAGTTAAGCTTTTATCTTTGGATGGGAACCTCTGTGAAAGATATATCAACTGAGGTTGTTCCCACAGTAACAGTAAAGTTAAGGTGTCTCTTAGCTTGAATAAGCATTACAGGAGACATTAGTATTGTATTCTGCATGACAGAGACTGTGCTGCTTTTATCATTTTACCTCTTGCTGATGGCTTGTGTAGGAATGAGTGTTTTGTACACCTCCCTGCTGCAACCAGCAGTGTGTGATATGATTGGTGATGAAAATAAAAGCCAGCTGAAGAGCTGCGGGAATGGGAAGAGAAGAGAGAGGCACTTACCCTACCTACCTTACATAGTTGTACTGCAAAAGAGCCTTCTTTCCTGAAAGGGCTTATCACCCTCTGCTCCCTACAGAGGAAGCTCGGTTGCCTGGCTTGGAGGAGGCAGTTAGCTTTCAAATAGCTAAAGTTCAGCTAGACAAATTCCATGGTGAGTGGTGGAATTTACATTCTTTTGTTTGTTCACAGTTAATGTGTGTTCTGTTCTCTTGACAAGGGCATAGCTGGTCCTTAAAAGGAGAAAGGCACTTGCTTTGTTGCCTGAGGCTAGCTACTGCCTTCTGGATCAGCTGGCACCCTCAGGGGGAAAGAGGGACCATCTCTTTCATGATAGCAGCAGAGCATGGGGAACTGCAGAAGAAAAAAGCTTCATGAGTGCAAAGTGGGGAAAGCAGAGGTGGACAGACCAAGTCAACATAAAGCCTTCAGAAGGAGTGATGAATGAGGAATGCCAAGAAGAGCAAGGAGCAGACATGCAGTCAGGGCCTGGATAGAGGAGGGAAACAAGGTGTTTTACTTAGGGCTTAGAGGGGACTGTGCAGAGTTTGTTGGAGCCGAAGAAGTCCTTGGAATGCTGCTGACCTAAAAGCAAACCTAAAAGAATGAACCTGTCTTGGGAGCACACTGTGGGTAGGAGAGGGTTTGATCACAAACTCTCTTATTTTTATTCTGCTCCACTGAAGAGGACCAGTAATGAATTTTCAAGGTTCCCTTTTTCTAGTTCATGTTCAGGTAGAAGAGTTTTAGGCTGTAAAAGTTCCTTTGTGTGGTTTTGGTCCATTCAGACTTTGTGCTGTTTCCCACTGAAGAGGGAGGGAGTGGTTGCTGCACAGAATCAGTGGTCACCTCTTTGTCTTTTCCGAATACCGTTTAAAGAACAACAGAGCATGCAGAAATGTTTAAAGGCAATGGCCTTTCGGCCTTTCTAGATACCCAATTAAGTATTCAGGGCAGATGCTTTAAAAAAAATGGCCAATTTTTCCTGAAATCTGCAGTTTTGGCTGGAATACATGTTAATGTTCTATATAACTTCCTATCTAGCCCATGAAAAAACAGCCATTTGAAGGAAAAGCAGTTAATGAGCTTTGCTCAGGAATATGTTTATGATTTTTCAGTCTGATTTTGACATATTACTGGCATTGGTGACATTTTTGTTTCCCTTCACTTGTATAGAAATAGAAAGATTTTAGAATGTGCTAAGTACTTCATACAGGCAGTGTTGCACTGGGCACAGTTACATGATAGAGAGAAGCGTGAAATACACACTTCTGTATCTTGTGTAGGACAAGGATCTTCAAAGGGCTATCTGTACATCAAAGCCCAGTCTGTAAGGTGTGATCAAATAGCCTGCTGAATAAGACCAAAGAGGATGAAGCCTTTTGGTACAGCAACCCTGGTTTGTTTTGCCGCAGACAGTGTATTCTTTATGTGAGGTCTGAGTTCATGGCATCCCCATTTACATATGCACCTGAAGTTCCAGCGCACACATGTTACTCTCCTCTCATGGATATGGTAGCTGCTCTTCACTCCTCCATCATCCCACTCTTAACTCCTTTCAAAAAGTTTTTGAAAGCCACTACACAAAACACATACTCCAGAAACTAGACTCAGCAGAAAGCTTAGGAAATAGAGGTTTGGATGGAGGGGTGTGGGGGAACCAACTGTTCACCACTGTTATTCGGTTTGCAACTGCTGTTGCAGATGAGGCCCTATAAATAAAATGTTTGGCAATCTTCCTGTTGTGGAGCAGAAGAGTGTCTATTAAAACGTACTATGAGGAATAAGTTCTCTAAGGAACTCTCTTCCTCCTTCCCTGAAACGTTCCCAAGTTTTCCAGCCATACGTACACAAGGACACCTATATATATGATCCATACAGCAATTTTTATCTCCATCATTTACCAAGGCCTTGTTCCCTGAGGATTTCTCAGTGGTGTAGTAAGAAAGTGACAGAATAGTAAAACTTCGGGATTGATAATCATTGTCCTTTTTTGGCTACGTAAATATAAGCAGAGACTGCTTTACCTCTTGTCTTGTTTGTTAACTGATGGCAAGAAAGGCTTATTTAGATTCTTATTAATCAACTGCTAACAACGTAAAGTGCTGGAGGACCTACCTTTGTGTACTTCTGATCTAATGCAATCCAAGGCAGAACAGAATGAGTCCCTTTTTGTACAAGATGGCTGGTGAGTTTCAGGAGGGCAGGAGAATGCATAGCAACCTGCGTTGAAAAATTGAAGAAAGAACAGGAGATTGCGTACTGCAACAGTAGGAGCTTTTACCAATGTTCACGAGAGTGAGTCTGAGAGAAGAAACATGAGATCTTCTGTTATGAAGTTGTGAAATAGAAATAAAAGCTTAGGACAAATGGTAAGTCAGGAGGCCATAGGTGCTGAAGAAAGGGAGAGAAAAAAAAAAAGTGGGGTTTAGTGAGGAAAGATGGGTCAAGGGAAAACTTGGGAAAGTTTCATAAGAAGCAGTGTTTTTGGACCTGTTGGAGGATGGAACAGTTTGAGCAAAAGAGTTTAATGGATAGGAAATAAACAGAATATGAAATACCAAGCTTTAACTTTTTAGATCTGAGCTGTTTCTTGCTAAATTGTTTCAAACGTTTCACAGCCACAATAATTTTTTCTAATACACCCAAACTTTCTTTAAAATAGTTGAAAGCCTAGTGCTATTGTTGGCTTCCTGACAGCTAGTTGTTGCTGGAATCAACAGTTGTTTCAAGGAAGGCTTGATTTAAGTGTCACATAGCTATAGTTAACTGGCATGTGACTTTTGTTTCTCCAGCAGATTTTCTTCTCACAAGCCTTTAATGAGGACCACATAGAGGAGGTGGTTTGTTTTTTTTTTTTTACCTTGGGGCTTTTTTTTTTTAAAAGTGAAACTCTTGAACTTTCCTCTGAAGCAAAATTTGTTTGATGTTGAGTATATCTTATTCAAATATCCTTGACATCCATATCCAAAGATCCTGTATAACTTGTGACGTACACACAGTAACAATGGGAGCTGTAACTTCTCCTTGTAGCATGCTTTGGGTTAGACACACTCCAAGCATTAAAGCAGTTTAATTGTCTTCCAAGTGGGTAGCAGATCACCATAGGTAACAAATCTAGGTTACTAGGTAACAGATCACCATAACTGTTAATTGTTATTACAGGAAAATATCTAGGACTTACTGGGCTAAAAAAAGATCTTGCCCTTAAAGTCCAATTGTCTTAGTTTAGTAATGAGACACGACAAGTGGGCGAAGCTGGAAAGCAGCTAAAGGATAATCATAGAATCATAAAATGCTTTGAGTTAGAAGGAACCTTTAAGGGTCATCTAGTCCAACCCCCTGCAATGAGCAAGGACATCTTCAACTTGATCAGGTTGCTCAGAGCCCCTTCCAGCCTGTCCTTGAATGTTTCCAGGGATGGGGCATCTACCACCTCTCTGCGAAACCTGTTCCAGTGCTTCATCACCCTCATTGTGAAAAATTTCTTCCTTATGTCTAGTCTGAATCTACCTTCCTTTAATTTAAAACCATTACCCCTTGTCCTGTCACAACAGGCATTGCTAAAAAGGCTGTCCCTATCTTTCTTATAAGTCCCCTTTAAGTAGTGGAAGACTGCTATAAAGTCTCCCTGGAGCCTTCTCTTCTCCATGCTGAAAGATCTGTGTTGTCAGATAATGCTCTTGTGAGGTTTTCTGGGACTAGCTTTAAACATTGCCATCCCAGAAGAGAGTGTGCCTCACGCCAGTGGTTCTCATCTGAACTTGTGCAAAGTTTTCCAGGTCAGCCAAGAGCCACTACTGAAGTCACTTTGAACCCATTTGACACTAAAAGTTAGGAAATGCTTGGACAATCCAGTCTGGTGACTCGGCTGTGGGGGCAGTAACCTCCAACTGTGACACCGAAACAAACACCTGGGAGTGGCACGGTGAAACCACGCTGGCCACTTCCAAAGTGATTACACCCTAATGTACCCAGTGCCTTTTCAGAAAGGGGCCAATGTAGGCTCTATTGGCAAGGAAGAAATTTTTTTTTTTTTTTTTTTTTTTTTTTTGTTCAGTAGCTGTAGTGTGAGCTTATCACCTGTGCCCTCACAGGCAGCAGTACTCAGGAGGCACTTGTGGAAGAATGTCCAAAGGGTTTTAAGGAGGTAAAACTGGCTTAATGCCATCACCACTGAATTTTAAAAGGAAGCACACTGTGCATGAGGTGGGCTTGGAGAAGAGCTCCAGGGTGTTGGGAAGAAAGGCCAACAAGCTGTAGCACTGTTGGCATAGGAAAGGGGTTAAAAGACAACACTGCAAGGTGATAGTACAGAGAAGTACAACAGGACTGTATTATGCCTTGAAGGAAAGAGCATGGTGGAGGGGAGAGCCAATGAAGGCGGTCCTCTGCAGTGTAAGATGGGAGATATAGCACACTAAAGAGGTAGGGGAGGAATGTTGTCTCAGGACTCGAGTGGTACCTTCTGTAGCAAGAGAAACTCTGAGAGGACAAGGAGGTGTTTGGCATTGTAGATGAAGAAGAGTATTGAAATGTCAACTTCAAAGAACAGAGAAAGACGTAGAGAGAGTCTGGAATGATCCTCAGAGGAGATCAGATGCTGGCATTAGTCATGGTGTCAGAGAAGCACCACAGAGGAGAAGACCAAGAGGCTGTTCAGTAGCTGGGCTTCAGAAATGTCAGGTTCTGAGGCAAATAGGGGGAGGCAGTCTGCAAGGTGGTGCACTTGTGTCTGCTCACATTCTGTGCTTGAGAGCTGCAAAGGTGTTAACGTGAGCTAATTGTATTAATACAAGTGCCAGGAAGATGTATCTGTAACATGAAGGGTCCTGCATTTCACCCAAGGTGGCTTGATTGGCCCAATTTCAAGTAGTTAGTTTTCACAATCTTGTTCATGGTTTTTCAGCAGTTATGTGTGTGTGTAGTACAAGCTGGAATTTCCCTCTTCGTTTTCTTTTATAGTGTACTACACATAGATTAATAGCACAGTCATATTTTACTTTATAAGATTCTATTGCATCCGCAATATAAAGGAACAGTGTGATTTACAAAGGTCTTTTGGTTTTCTTGTGTTCAATAGGAAATAGCCCGTCATCTCCGCCCTGGAACTCTGCGTGCTGTCTTTGGGAAGAACAAGATTCAGAATGCTGTGCACTGCACAGACCTACCTGAAGATGGACTTTTGGAGGTAAGACCTGCTAGACAAATGTGTGCTTTTATATCATAGGAAGTTTTAAAGTGAAAAGCTATACTTGACACTGTTTAAAGCTGTTGAAGTGTTTTGTATATGGAGTCACTGTGTTGGAGACCAGTGATGAACTAGAAACAAAAGCAAAGTGTTTCTTAAGGGCATTTAACTCAGTTATTTCTGATTCTGTAAAAAATTCATCCAGGCAGTTTTCTTGATTGAACATAGTACAATTAAGTATTTAATGAAATGAAAGTCAAGAGTCTTCTCTTTGGCTGAATGTGTCCTTGGGACTGGATATCACTACCTAACAGTGCTTCTGCAGGGTCACTTTCTTAGCCCTTTCTCGGATGACCACCATGACTCCTGATCTGGATTGTCTCTACAGTGAGCTTGTGTGGGGCTTGGAATATTACAGGCGCTAGGGATTCAAATTCTCCAGATAGGCTCCAGGTTTATTTATAGAGTCATAATCATGCACATCAGTTGGTATTTCCTGTGTTTTACATTAACTTACTAATTATTATCTGATTTTGGCTTTGTATGCTTTCATTAAAGTATAATAAAAGGGAAAATGTTGAATTAAGGGAGTTTATAAAGACAGAAGTAGTCACTATGAAAACCAGAACAAGCTCACTCACTTAATTCCGTGCCTTAAAACTTAGGTCTGTACCAGGGGGTTGAAGCGGTGTGTGAGCGTCTGTCAGATGGATCTCTGTATCAATGCGGATGTTTTCCAGTGCATGCATAGCTTCTGTTTTACTGTCTACATGTGCGTCTGTCAGATGGATCTCTGTATCAATGCAGATGTTTTCCAGTGCATGCATAGCTTCTGGTTTACTGTCTACATGTATTTGTGAGTGTTTTGCTGTCAGACTATAGCAGAATGATGGAGCAGCAAGAGTTTTCGTAGCTTGGATAATTTTATGCTGCCAATGTGATGTTTCCATTGAGGAGGGGAAGAGCTAACTACGTCACTGTCTCCCATCATGAAGTGAAATCAGACCTGTGGACTAAAGGCTGTTTGCCAGGAAATTGCCTTTAGTTTAGGGAATAGACTAGTGAAATTCAACACTGAGAATGACAACCAGTATCAACAAAGTTGCAGCTTTTTAAACCATTTCCAAGCTGTCATTAAAAGTTGATAACTTCTAGTTTCTGCCCAAAGGGCCTGATTTTAAACAGGCAAACAGGTATTTGTCACTAACCATTTCCAAGCTGTCATTAAAAGTTGACAACTTCTAGTTTCTGCCCAAAGGGCCTGAATTTAAACAGGCAAACAGGTATTTGTCACCATTGGCATATTTTTGTCTGGCTTTTCAATGGCAGCAGAAAAAAAGAGATAGCGTGCAAGGGAAAAATGAGTCTCACCAACACTCGCAGAGCATTTTAGTACTCCAGTAGAATTCTCTGTCTCTCGTACTCACAGTCTATCTCCTTTATGCTGGTGCAAAGCAGGTATAACCTTATCTTGCTAGTTGTTTAAATTGAGTTTACTGCTACTATAAGTGAGGTGGGTGGGACAAAGCAGTTGAATTGCTTCTCCAAAACAAAAATTGAGGCTGGAGTTCTTTTTCAAGGTCTCCGCTACATGTGTTTGTCCTTTGAATCCCACAGCTGAATCATGAGCTAAGTTCTTGATCTAGTATTATTGTGACTACACACTTTGCAGTTCCCTTTGCAGACTGGTCGTTTTAACAGTCATTTATTGATTGTATTTTTTGGGGAGGGGGGGTCTAAAATATTTTTTTACCGTAGGCATAATTGTACACAGAATGTGGCTCTTTATCTTTCTGTAGTTTCTTCTATAACCGTTTAGGTTAAGCCAGCAGTTGTAAAGGACATCGATCGATGATCTTTAATGAGTAAATAAAGCAGTGAATGTTTCATTCTGATTGTTTGGCAAATAAGCATTATAATGTAAACTATAGAAACCTTTTTACTGCTAACATTTTAATTCTTGGAGTATCTTTAGATCTGTGTTCTGTAAAAATGTAGTTACCTGAAAACTTAGGTAAGCAAAAAATAGCCTCTGGATTTGCTGAAGTACAAGGGCTTGTCACCACTGATGGAAAAGAAATAATATACACAGAGATTGTCCTTGGGAAGGAGTTTTTCCTCGGTGAGCTTTTCTGTGAGAGGAGCTCAAATCCAGTCACAGACATCTCATTTGCTGGCAAGCAGAAACCAGACCTTTCAGCCCCCCAGCCCCAATAACTGTAACAGCGCTGTTACAACAGGTGGGCTAGAGCAGAATGACTGTGGTGTGCAAGACAGCCATAGAAGGAAACAGCCAGACTAACATTTTTAAGAAATATGCTGTTCAGTAAATAGTAGTGAATGTTTTCATTCTTTAATGGATAACTGAATATTTTAATATACTGAGTTTAGCAGAGCAATTACTCTCAGCCTCAGAGGAGGTGAATTCAGAGATAGGTAAGGCACTTGTCATTGAGGAGAATGACCTTGGCTATGTTGGTGCAGTGGAACTTTCTTCTTTCCATATAGAGTTAGCATGTATTCATTATGTCCATGTTCTGGTAGGAGATATTGCTGTTGCTGAGATGTTAATACTGCTGTTGCTATAAAATCTTCACAGTATCATTGTAGCACAACTGATTAGTAGAGGAGGAGTCTGGAGTAAATTTCAGAGAGAAATCTGACCTACTAGATTTATACTACAAAGATGAAGGATCCTTTTTAAAACCCCAAGGAAAATTAATTCATCCCTAGCAGTCTCTTTGCTTTCTTCAAGTGGCATTTGTTTTTGTACAGTGTTAAAACTCTGCTGTAATTACTACCCAGTATAGCTCCAAAAAACAGCCTATATGGTTTTTGCACTCCTGTTTTGCTGATGAAAGGTAGGTTTGGCAATCTGAATTCAGGCACAAGATCTGGGAACTCCAGAGTTTCATTTCTAACTCTGGTGCTGATTTTGTCTGAGCTTGGCTAAGTCACTTCTCAAATTTGGCATGAAAGTGTTTGGCTCTGACATTCTGTATGAAGATGTTCTGATTTATATTTCTCTTCTCCAAAATAAAATACTAAATGCAACAGATTTTAGAAAGCAAGCTGCGGAATCATTATTACAAATAACAACACAAAATTTCTAGCACTTCTTTTCTCCTCGATTCCCACTATATATATGTTGGTGGATTTTGGGGGTGGGTGGTGGGTTGGTTGGGTTTGGTGTTTTGTGCAGGTTTTATTGGTTAGTTGGTTTGAGTTTTGTTTGTTTATTTGTTTGTTTTGACTTATTTTTGTGATGGTTTAGTTTTTGTTTGGTTTTTTTTTCCTTCTCCAGAATAGGAAATACCTGAATTACTCTTCTGAAACGCAGTAAGCTTTCTTGGAGAGAGAATGCTGTGATGTAAGCTTTCTGAAACTCTTGGTGCACCAGAGATGTGGGCCTCGAGGAACTGTTACAGCCCAAAAGCAGGCAGAGCCAGTCTTGATACACCATGATACAGACGTTTACTGCCTTTGATTCAGAGCTTGTGTACAACCTTAACTATGTCTGATGGCTGAATCATCCTTTTCCAGAGGTTCTCATTTCCAGTGCAGGCCCTCATTACAGATCTAAAGGCTGCAGAGTAGATGTCCTGCTATCTCTGAGCTTAACTTGAGCCCAGTGGATTTGTACAAAGAAAGTCTTAGCTGTGTCTGTTGGCTGGCGTGTGGAGTACTTGATGCTGTTAATGCTAAAGCAGTTGATTAGAGGTTGCTGCCACAGTCCTGACTCTGTTGTGGCTGCATGTTCTGCGTGCACATCTGCAGGCTGAGCAGTGCCCACCTTGGAGGCAAGATGATCGAAGGGACTGCTGCGGTTGCCACTTTGTGGATAGGAAGCTAAATAGGTTGGTCTGTGTGTTAAATGGTTTTGTGACTTTTGAATTTCCAGAACCAAATGGAGAGGGAAAGGGGAGATACTTGGTTGACATACTATCCTGTCATGGGCCTTAAATGCACAGTATTTACGGAAGCACAATAAAGACGTGTTCCTGTGTAGGAAGGAACACACTGGTGCTTTCCTGAGGACTCAGGTAGGTATCCTTAGTGCCAGATACTGCTTATTTTAAGATTTCTGCACCCTTCTCTGCGGTTTTCATCACCCACGGTCTAAGATCTAACTGAAATTTGAAAAGTGTTTGCAATGGCAGCTGCTGTCTGATTGTCCACAAATGGAGGCACCTTAGAGGAGATGAGAGAGGTACTTGAGGGCTAGATCAACTGCTTGCTGAAGCTAACAGCCAAACTCTAGGTGACTTTGGTGGTTCATACTTAGTTGACAGTCACTGGGAAGGGCAAGGTAGTGATCTTTCTCCCAAAAATCATGACCGAGGAGTACTCGGGGAAAGGAGAGGGATCAATGCTGTCTTGGGAACAGCAAGGACTAATTAACTAAGTAAGGGTCAGCTTGTGCACCTAGGTTTTGAACACTATATTTAATTAATGTAGTACAGCAGTTTTTCGGTCGTTTTTTTGTAAGACCTCTTTTCCATGGACCTGGAAAAAGGAAAGTTCACTTTTAATCTTAAAAACCCCTCAAATAAACAAATAAACAAACCCCCAAAGCAAATACCAGCACTTGCTCCCACCAGTTTGACCCTTAACTCCTATCTTTGTTCTACAAACTACTTTATGTTTTAGGCAGTGACTAAAGCATATCAGAATTAATGAATAACTCACTTTGGCTCAAGAGAGGAGGCGGGATGCAGTTGAGCCTAAAACGCAACTGGTCACAATGGAAAAATCAGTGTATTTTCAGTTGTAAAGCTGTAACTCCTCCTTTTATTCCTAGTTTAGTGACACAGGAGGAGGGTGAATATTAGCTTGAAACCTCTTGGATGAGCTCTTCGAGTTACTGGGTCAGGCACTTACTTATTCACTTCATAGACTCGTGTGTCCTTGTATCGGTACAAAATGTATTTTCACAAGTGACAATGGATAGACATGAATAGCTCAGAACAGTCTGTTTTCTGCGCCTTGCCGCCAGTTTTCCATTTTAATGGGGAGAGGAAAGAAAGGAGGAAGTAGGGAAGAGAGTCTGATGGTGATGGAGTATTTATGAGTTGATGGGGTTTCATGAGTGAAGGCTAAACCAGCAGTTTCTTAATTTTTGTGATTGACTGATGTTGCATAGGACATTCATTCAGAACAGGGTTTTGCATTTGTTTCCGACATGCAAAGGAGGTGCTGCTCTACCTCTTGTCAGTTTTGTTTTTTCTATTTTATATAAAGCAGGACCTGTTTGGAGCAAGCAAACGATTACAGTACTCGCCTGCATTCACATTCCTTCTGAGTCAGGTAGAGCAAAGACTGGAACATGCATGTTTTATATGCCAACTCCGTGCTCTGTTTAACAGACTACAGGTGGGTTTGCATTTGTGTCTTTCATATACAGGTGATGAAAGATGATTCTGTTTCTCAACTCATCGTCTTTGACCTGAGGAACATTTCTGATCTTGTTGAAATAGAAGTAGAAGCTTGCAAACCAGTGGATCTGATGAATCATCATTCTCTAGATAAAACAAGTTTCCTTGAAATTAGTCATTCCTGGACTAGTTTTAATCAAAGTACCTGATACAAAGTGGTGTGGCTACCAGACTTCACAGTTTTACATGCCTCCTGAAGACATGAAGGCAAATTAAAAATCAGTCAGTGAAGGCCTTACTCACATCACTGGAAGTACAGTGAGTAAAACTTTCCACAGGAGGTGGTGCTGTACACACACCTCAGTTTGTTGGGTCTCAAGTGGCCAAGTACCTTTCAGATTATGCAGGAATCCACATAATCTGCAACCATTAAAAAACTGGTAGCCTAGACCTGCAGTTGTAACAAAACCAATATTTCTGGGTTTTGGCACGCTCTGCCTGTAAATTGTTGCTCATACTGTACAGTTCAAGGTATTTTTATTTTTTTTGTGAGCAGTTCCATAAGGGCATTTGTACTGCAGAAAAACACGCTGGGGCTGATAGACTGCACACATCTGGGGTAGCCTGAAGGGTCTTTCCATTGAGGTGCAGCCTGCTGTGCCTGAGCCAGCCACGCTAGCTTTATGTTCCTGTGCCACGGTGTTTGGGCAATCAGTCAGTCTCATGGGTTTTCTTTGCATAATTAAAAAATGCTTTATAGGCATACATGTATATGTGTGTGTGTACTTACACATAGAGGGAGAGGATGCTGCTCTCAGTGAGATATGCATGAAAAAGGATTTGCTGTGGGATGGGTAAAATTGGAGTTCTGGGTGAAATAACCTTCTCCCTGTTGCCAAGGAAGATGCTGTTATTAGGTGACTAATTCTTCTAGTGGACAATAATGGAGCAATTGCTGTGGCAGCGTGCTTACATGTGCCTTTGTGTGTCTGGTAGGCTATGCGTTAAACTGCGGAGGAGGGTGGGCTCTTAAGCCAGTTGTCATGGGCGTGGAGGATGTGCCAACTGCCTTCTCAGTCTTGCATCCGCACAGGCGCTCTTTACGCTGACTTCTCAGGGTGCTGCGTGCGTGCCTCCGCACGGCTGCTGGGTGCTGTCAGGCTCTGCCTTGGGCATTGGGACTGTGGAGGGAGATGTGTCAGTTTTCAGTGTCGCAGGCAGCTTTCCAGCCAGGCAGCAGTGAGGACCTCCTCGAGTATCATTTGCTGGCCTTCTCCCTTGCCTCAGAGCTATTTGTGGCATCACAGACAAGAAAATAACCTATCGAAGGGGGATGATTTTGCTGTTATCAAAGAAGAATGGGTTTTGTTTGTCTTCTGAGAGAGCTGTCATGATGGTTGGTTTTTTTCCCTGTCACTTCTTTGAATTTCAGCTGTGCAGTGATGTCCAAGATAGTAAGGTGGGACTGGCAGACTGTGCAACATACTGCTGGAAGCTCCCCTTTCCCTTGCTCAGCCTTGCACCAGTGAGACTGGCTTACTGCTTCTAAGGCATTTAAGCAAACAAGTAGTATCATCTAGCTGTCCAGATCAGCTATGGTGGTCTGACAGACAGAGACTCGCACAAGTTCTGGCACTGGAAGTTCAGCTGGCTAGATCCAGCTTTGGGAAGATGGGAGGTGATGTCGTACGATAAGCCGTGACAGGACAGGCCAGTTCAGCAGATGTGTTTTGTTTGGACAAGTGCTATGGGCAATGAAAACCAGCATCGTTTTCCTCAGACTTGGTATTAACAAAATGCTCTGATGAGTGTTAAGAGCTGTGCTGCTCCTGGGCTTTTGGTGCAGTGTGTCTTCCACCTGCTAGAAGCCAGCTGTCCTTGGTCTGGCATCCCAAGTAGTGCCTGGAGAAGCATGCCTTATGCCTCCTTTCCCTTTGTCTTTATTCGGGGAGGCTGGGGGGGAGGGTGGTGTTTTAGCAAGCTGTTCAGAGCAGACAGGGCAGCACTTGCCTCGCAGCAGGGGACACGACAAATGCTTCCCATAACCATTTCAGTAAGAACAGAGTCCTGTTACAGAAGCGCTCTGCCAGCTGCCAACTTGCATTTTCCTGTTTGCTCCTTCCTTGCCTGCCTGCTGCCATTGTCTCGACCCATGAGCGTGCTGCAAGGTGCTCGCTGTCATCCACCCTGGAAATGCCTGCGTACCAGTAGTGAGCTGATCTGTGGGTTGAGGTTATAGTGCAACAGTTTAGGATGGAAGGCATCAGAAGGATGCAGCTGTGTTAAACTAATCTTTTTGGTGCATCAAGGTATAGTCCAAGGAATTTCATAAAGCATGTCAATGAGTAACTCTCAGAAGCGTCAATGTGCTTAGTGTGGAATTTGCGTATGTCACACTCGGAACAAAGGTCTCCTGCATTCCTTGTTACTGATTAACTTGTCTGGTATTATGCAAGCTGCCTCTACCAGCTGAGAACTAACTCTCCCCATTCACAGGGCAGCGCAGCTTGTAAAACATTACACAGCAGAAGTGCATGGCATGGCAATGAACCTTTCACTGAGGGCATTTCGGCTGTACAGCGTTTCCCTCAGGAGTCTTTAAAATATTAATAAAGAAGCCATTGTTTCACTCAGTCATACGGCAATTTTGCAATGAAGTCTTGTATTAGGGGCCTGTACTTAGCTGCATAATCCAGGGTAAGATGCTTTTAATCATCTCCAGTGAAAAGAAATAAAAAATCGGAGGGTTTGGGTGAGGTTGGTTTTTGGCGGGTTTTTTTTGCAAGTTTTCATCAAAGCAGTAGCTATTTTTGTCTGTCAGTTGGAAATTTCAGTCTCTGCTGGTACAAAATGATCTATCAGATAATGGTTATTATGATTCAAGTGCTTCTCCATTTTAACTTTCTGAGACTTTTTACCCAACAGCTGTGGGAACAGGTTGTAAAGAATCTGGAATGTAGGAAAACTTCATCTTACTTGATGGTGTTTTTGCATATCAGAGGATGTTAACCAGCACTGGAATTCTATCTGACAGCGTTTCCTGGTGCTGTATGTATACTTGTACAGAGAATTAAGTAAACTTTTTGCCTCGGACTATCTGAAGAGAAATTAAAACTAAAAATTGCAATAATAGAGGGATGGATTTTGAACATATATTGCTTATTTCTCTTTCTAAAAAAAAAAATATGGTATTATTAGGTCACTTGCAGCCTAATTTTGAACATAGGTTGTATAATTATTATACTTGTGGGCCAGACAGGCAAACTAAACTGGAAACTTGTTTAAACAGAGCTGTGAAATAGTTCAGCTCTTGTGCTTCCACTTCTGGGTAAGATCCAAGGTCCAATTGTCCCTTGTTCTGCCAAGTCTGAGGTTTATAAGTGCCAGAGAGACGAAGTTAACGAGTGTGAACCAAGCAGCTCCCAAAGCTCTTGAAGTTTCACCTGATCCTGAAGGTAACCTACGTGATAAACAGGGCTTGGCTTTTGGCACGTGTTCATGATCGCTGAGCAAGGTAATTTTGTGGAGGGGAGGTCAAGGCAGAGGGAAGGTGTGACACTTCTTGATAACTCATCTGAGGCCCAGTTTGTGTCTTTGAGGCTGCTGCCTTCTTTCTTTCCCTCTGCATGTTCCCATTTAGAACGAAAAAGCCTAGGTCCTCATTCCATTACCCCTCTTCCTCCAGCTGAAGCATAGCAACAATTTAGCTGCAACTCAGCTGCACGATGGGCAGACTACAGCAAAGAGGAGAAACCCCCCCCCAGCGAGTAGCTTATACAGCAAAAGCCGTAAGGGGACACGGTAGTTACACAGTTACATACAAGCTCAGAATCTGCTTTCATTTCTTGAGCAAGGGGTCCTGCACCTTTTTTTGGGGTAAGAGAAGCACTTGTCCTGTAGCACACACTGCTGTGGCATGCAAATATATTTTTACGTGGATTCCTATTATTGACTTCAGCCAGTTGCACCTCCCACGTATCTCTCAGAGGTCAAATAAGCAAAGGATTAGCTATATCGGTACTTTCTGTGTAGGGTTTATCACTTCCCTCATCAGTGCAACCTCCTTGACTGACTACTGTAAACTAGCAGTAATTAAGAAAAGAATTTAAGTCAGCTATCTGCATAGATATGTTGAAATGTATGTGGAACACGGAGGGAAAAAAACCAAAGCCAAACGTGTTAATGTGGATAGAAGACTGAACAAGATTTCCTATCTCTCATAGATGCTAACACCATGCAATATCTTGAGTTAAGAGTTTATCAAGCTCTAGAAACCACTTCTTCTTTCATAGTAATAATAACTAATTATTCAAAATGTAGTGTTATACCAGTATTGGTTTTGTGTTGTGATAATACTTAGATGCTGGCTGTGATGATCTTGTGCTAGCAGCTGTGCAAACACGGAACAAGGTGGCAGTGGTCACCTGAAAGGGTGTTGGCTGTAGTTTAGGGCTTCTTGAAGTCACTGAGCATCTTCTGGTTTCAGTAAGAGCTGGATTCTCCCTCTTCCTCTTTAATGCTAAGCGTAGTGAAATATAGGCAGGAATGATAGATCTACAAGTATATCTGAGATACACTGAGATATGTAGGCAAGTCTCTGAGCAGGAAGTGATTCTCTTAAGTGGCCAGAGTTGCTAAGTGGGCAAGTTTCCTTCCGCGTTGGTGTCAGTGGTAGTTTCTGCTGTTCTGCTGGGGAGAGACAATGTGCCGAGACTGTCCAGCCACAAATCAGGAACTGTGGGCTCTCTCTGGTAGCTGCCTTAGTTCTGTTGAATAGGAACTTGGTCACTCGGGGGTCAAGAGTCTAGTCCTGTCACGATGGTACACCTGTCACGATGGGACATGGTTTAGCACCCAGCAGGAATGTTGAAATCGCAGAGAGCTGCTAAGACTTGAAATGAGCTCTTGGCCCCTTGATACTGACCCATTCCAAAGGGGAATGGAGCTTTCTAGATTCAATGACGTTGCTCAGAAGGTACTTTGAGCACTATGCTGGAGGAATTCATGCCATTAGTTTGGTGGGATGTCTCCCATCAGCACAGGGAGGCACAGTCTACACAGGGGCTTGTGATGGTGCGTGCAAGGCCAGTACTTGTGGACCAGGTGGTGCTTTTGTTTGGTGTTGGGGTTTTTTCAGGATATTTCGTTCCTGTCTTATCTGTCGTAAATTTTACCCTGCTGCCAGGTGTACTGTGTTGGGTCACCTGGCCAAATACTACCCTGCAGAACATCTTGGTTGCTCAGGAAGAGCTTTAAATGCTGGCTGCCTTCTACTTCATTTATTTGCTTGTTGCTTTCTTCCTTGCTTGAATCCATGATGTGGGTGGAAACACATTCTTTTCTCTCTGCGACCACTTCCTCCTCTATTGGCCATAATCTGCTGGCTTGTGAGGACCATGACTTTCAGTGCTCTCCAGGTAGGCTGGAGAGCCTTAGGTCAGCATTGGCAAGGAGCCCCGACAATGCCTGTGGCTTGTATGAACACATCCAAACTAGGCTTTACTTAGATATTTCAGGTGCTAGCCGCAGGGGCCCTTTTCAGTGGTTCTATCCAGTGTTCAGGACATGTTTGCAGCTTGCATCGACATCTGCGGTGGTGTGCCTAGCATCTGGTCTGTAGCTAAGCTGGCTGGTTCAAGGGCATCACACAGGAGCCCCACAGGAGCTCCCGATATTGAGGCAGGCAAGCGTCCCTCGAGCTAAGGGTGAAGTGCAGAGGCAGTGATCCTGGTGACTCCGTGAGCTGCTTGGGATACTTGGGAAAGCAGGACTCGCTGGCATGTTGTAGTTTTTCATGTGTGATGGGAGCCAGGACCCTTCACTTTATTTCATTTCATTGGCTCTACCAGGCCAGTGATCTCTTCTGATGGTGACCAAAGATGTTGTTAAAGGAGACGGAGAGCTCCTGGTGGGAGAGTCCTGGGCTAATATGTTCAACCCCAGCTACTGAGCAGTTGGCTTATGCCATGGAGTGGGGAGATGCAGTGAACCTGTATCTTCTTATTACATCTACAAGTATCTATACTTCAGAAATCAGTGGTCTGAGTCAGCACAGTAGTTACATACAATGTAAAACCAACACTTTGTCGTTTCAAAGAAGTTTTGGGGTTCACTTACTTTTCTTGTAGTGTGACAGAGTAAATAGCATAAAACTCGCTTTCTTGGTGTTTTGATTGTGGTGTAAAGAATTATTGTCTTGTCTTGTTTACATTCGGTTTGGAATTCAGATTTCTCTGACCTTTTATTTTATGGTACAATTTCCAAATAGCTTCCCTTGCCCTTCTCTTTCACTGTGTTTTCAGAGTTGATCATAACCATACACAGTGTTTGAGGTGACTGTGTTAACAGCACATAGCATAAAAGCAGAATGCACTCTATGTTATCCTGTAGTGTTTCTTTAATAAAACCTTCCATTGCAAAGTTGGGGTTTTTTTTGGTGGATAGGGTATTTTGTCCCAGTTGTACTTAAGAAGTTAACTTGGACATTTCAAGTGCTTGTGTACAAATTGTTCTGCCTTGAGCAGCCTGACTGGCTTTATTTCTCGTAGTGTGTGACACTTGAGAAAGGGACAGGAGTGACTAACGTTCCTTTCCTTTCCTTTTTTTTTTTTTTTTTATTTTCCCTTGAACAATCTTCCTGGGACTAAATCCTCTAAATCCTCTTCAGGTTCATGTGGGAAAATAATTCTTTATTTTCAGAACAAATAATACAATGAGTAAGTAGACCCCCTTCTTTGACAACCACCTTTATTTCTGGACTGCTTATGGCTGTAAGGATGGTATGAATCCATGTGTTTTCGGTAATTTAATCGAATGATTTAGTCGTGCGAGTCAGCTGCGTGAAGGGTAGCTGAAATGCATTTTAGGTGTTAGCACGTGCACTTGCTAACGGAGTTGGCGAGTTCATGCTAATGTACAAACCAAGATTAATGGACAAAGAGAGATTTTTGGTTCCTACTAGTGACCTCAAATGGAGATAACCTGTAACGAATTGTAAGACCGAAGTGTTTAGGGAGAGTGTACTGATGCTGAAACTCCAGGTCAGCAAAGACTTTGGATCATGTGCCTGGATACCTACGCTGAACCAAAGAGAGAGAGTTTTGTGGTGGTTTTGGGGAGAGGGTACTGGTGAGTGTCTGTCCACCTGCATGAAAGGCTCCGAGATGACTGACAGGCTCTAAATCAATACAGGGATGAAAAAGCCTTCCATCTCCTGGCTGCCAATTTTGGTTCGGCAGAGATGAGGAAGGACTGAAATTGCTGTCATCTTTCTGGGGATGGATGAGAAGAGAATCTTGATCTCAGCATATTTCCTACTAGTATGTCTCCCTGTCAGCCCCCTCGCTTCTGCCACAAATGATTCTAAAAAGGTCTCTTATCGAAAACTGCCAGCCCAAGGGAACAAGGGGAATGGACTGTGAACGTTGAGGTACCTTTTCAGTGCCAAGGTTTTCTTTGAGGCAAGCTGTAATGCTGCCCATATGATGTGCTGGTACCGTTCAAGGTGTACCTTGGTCTGTCCTTCTGTAGACAAAAGCTCTGACTCCAGAGCTGCTCCGCTGGCACCTCTCACCGGCACTGCTTTTTGCTTCGTTTTCTGGGCAGAAGGAGAATTAAATTGTAGGTGCCTGTAATTCTTACACTTGAAATCTTCAGGACGCTTTGTGCCTGCACTGGGTCCTGCATTATTACCAAGATCTTTTGCTCTCCCTTGGAAGACTGGCTGCCTCACTTGATTTGCTTCCCTTTTTTTTTAGTTTTGCCTGGCCTCTCCATGCTCGTAGGGCACACGTTGTTCTGATGATAATCATTTGTGCTCAAGCAGGGCATTAGACTGGATTTTGTTATTGCCTGCTGTATTAACTCCTGAAACTTTGCGGTAATGCATGAAAGCGCCCGGAGGGAGCGGTCAACTTCATTAACACGAGTTTTGCAGAGAGCGTGTGTGACTGAAGCAAAACTTCATGGAACTGAAGCAGCTCTCAGCTCCTCCTCGGTGAAGCAGTTTATCGGGTCTGAGCCAGAAGGTCACAGTTACTCACCCGTTGTTACTTCCTGAGCATTATTGTTATTTGTCCCTGAACAGGAGCTAGAGCAGGTAGATGGTTCCTGGGATCTGTCAGGAGAGTACTGATATTAAATTTAATCCTGTTTCATCCCTGGGGAGGAGTGAGCATACCTGAATGTTAGCATCATTTGAAGGACATTTGGGTGGCATCCGTGAAATGCGTTTGGTTGGTCTGATCAGTTCCTGGTGCGGGTTTGTCCTCTGCCACCTTTGGGTCCCGTAAAGAGACCAGCGGTGTACTTGGCTCAGAGAAGCTGACCTTGCCCCAGGTCAAATGTGAGGCTTGTCGAGACGTTTTGTACAGGCGCAGCTCCCTTTGCTCTGGTTTATACTGTACTTGGACCCTGGGAAAAAGAGTAACTGCGTTTCCTAAAATACAGAGTGCTTTGGAATACCTGACGCCTATCTGGATGCTCAGTGCAAGTACTTCCAAGTCCTGGATCCCCTTGGAAAAGGACCTGCTACTTTTAGAATGGGGTTCTTCAAGCTGTCTCCAGCTGGGGCCTCATACGATGGGGGCACCCTAAGTCTCTCGGTAGTGCTGAAATCCTTGGTCTTGGTTCTTCTGCAAAAGAATAATGTGGTGGTGTGTGAGTGGGGTAAGAGGTGGCCCTTATTTCTGGCGTTTCTTGTCCAGCACCGCTGTGCTCCTGAGGGTGAGGTTCTTGGAGAGAAGGATCCTTTCCCTGTAGCACAGTATACCAGCTCTTAACTGGTTTTATTGAGAGCTGGGTGGCAGCTGACCCACATAAAGATGATTACATATAAAGAGAACATACCGGCACCTAGTTTTGCACATTATACAACACGTAGTGTGCTTGTTCTGATGTCCAAGCCTTGCCAGTACAGTCTGCATTGCTCTTCAACAATCCAGTAAAAGCTAATTGCAGAGGAAGAGGTTTGCTGTAGGTTGTAAGCAAGCTGAGGTTGTTCAGCATGGCCTGGGAAAAGTGGTTGCACAAAATCAGGGGCTTTTAAAGACTAAAATAGCGCAGTGCCCTTTGTTGCTAATGGCGAGAGAGCAGAAGTTGGGCGAGGACAGCACTTACCTGTCTCGGTGGGTGCTGCAGGGGTGGATCATTACCAAACCCCTGGGAGACAACGCAGGAAGGGGTGGGAGTTGACGCAGCTCTATTAAACCTGCCCCATCTCCGGGAAATGGGGCCTGCGGTGGCACCAGTTGTGTCAGCGCCCTGGCTGAGGCTGGACCCGGAGTTATTACCCACAAAGGAGCAGACTCTACTGCGCTTGGCCTTTTTCCTTGCTCTTGGCACAGTTCCCCGCACAGGCGGAGGGTCGTGCCTGGCCCGTGCCAGCCAGCCGCCCTCGGCCAAGCTGGGAACGGAAGCCCAGAAGTGCCAACGCTCAGAGCTGTGAAACTGGGAGCTGGTGTGTGTTAGTGCAAGTGTTCATCCAGCCACAGCCTTAAAGGTTCTTGCCCTTAAAGGTGTCTCTCTCTCTCTCTCTCTGCTTTTTATTTTATTAGTATTTTTGTCTGTGTCTCTCTAACCTTGAAATGCAGGTGTCCTAGATCAACAAGAAACAAGCTAAAATGCACTTTAGTGGTTACAATTATACCTAACCATGTTGAGCCAAGCTGTTCAAATTGGTCGTTTACAATGTAATGGCCTATTTGGCCATAAGGAAAGCGATGCCTTCCTGAGAAGAATAGATTTTTACCTAGGCAATACAGGGCAGATGGGAAAAAAAAAAAATGTTGACAGCAATGCAGATTGTAAATGGGATTGATGAGATGTCACAGCTCCACATCCCTTCCCCCACCCCGGCCACTTTGCAGAGCAGGGCTGGGGCAGGAGGAGTTTGTGGTGAGTTTTGGGTTGGCTTCATTGCATATGCTATTACTAAGAGTATGGTGTAGGAGCCCCTTTTCATGCTCACTGACGCCAACACAGGCACCGTAAGTTTTCTACAATGTTTGTCCCCACCCCTGGAATAAGCCATTATCTTTAACACTAGGTCATGCTTGGACTTTGTGCTCATATAGTAAATTAAAAGGAGATAAATTATCTAATCATGCGGGGTCTTTTATAAATAAAGCGGGGTGGGGAGGGAATGTTTGGGGTGGGCGTGGGTTGGTTTGGTTTTTTTTTTTTAAAACCTGTCACAAGTTGTGCACCTAAGAATTGAATTGTAGGGGCAGTTGAACCTTGAGCCATGCACCACCCC